>NW_026734982.1:0-189639 GCF_949786415.1 Peromyscus eremicus | reverse complement strand
TCTTTCCTTTTTCTCCCACTCTGTTCCTGATCCAGCAGGGACCTCTCACTCCCCTAAACTCTCTTTCCCCTGACCCTTACCCTCCATTCCCCCCTCACCCCCAGTTTCCTCATGTAGATCTCATCCATTTCTCTGTTGCTGGGCAATCCCTGTGTCTTTCTTAGGGTCCTCTTTACTAGGTAGCCTCCCTGGAGTTGTGAGTTGCAGTCTGGTTATCCTTTGCTTTACATCTAGTATCCACTTATGAGTGAGTACATACCATGTTTGTCTTTCTGAGTTTGGGTTACCTCACTCAGGATGGTATTTTCTAGTTCTATCCATTTGCCTGCAAACCTCATGATATCATGGTTTTTCTCTGCTGAGTAGTACTCCATTGTGTAGATGTACCACATTTTATTTATCCATTCTTCAGTTGAAGGGCATCTAGGTTGTTTCCAGGTTCTGGCTATTACAAATAATGCTGTTATGAATATAGTTGAGCATATGTCCTTGTGGTATGATTAAGCATTCCTTGGGTATATGCCCAAGAGTGGTATAGCTGGGTCTTGAGGGAGGTTGATTCCCAATTTTTGAAGACAGCACCGTATTGATTTCCAAAGTGGCTGTATAAGTTTGCATTCCCACCAACAGTGTAGGAGTGTTCCCCTTGCTCCACATCCTCTCCAACATAAGCTGTCTTCAGTGTTTTTGATCTTAGCCATTCTGATGGGTGTAAGATGGTAGTCAGAGTCATTTTGATTTGCATTTCCCTAATGATTAAGGATGTTGAGCAATTCCTTAAATGACTTTCAGCCATTTGAGCTTCTTCTGTTGAGAATTCTCTGTTTAGCTCTATAGCCCATTTTAAAATTGGACTGTTGGGTATTTTGATGTCTAATTTCTTGAGTTCTTTATATATTCTGGATACCAGCCCTCTATCAGATGTGGGGTTGGTGAAGATCTTCTCCCATTCTGTAGGGTGTCGTTTTGTCTTATTGACCGGGTCCTTTGCCCTACAAAAGCTTCTCAATTTCAAGAGGTCCCATTTATTAATTGTTACTTTTAGTATCTGTGCTACTAATGTTATATTTAGGAAGTGTTCTCCAGTGCCAATGCATTCAAGACTGCTTTCTACTTTCTCTTCTATCAGGTTTAGAGTAACTGGATTTATGTTGAGGTCTTTGATCCACTTAGACTTAAGTTTTGTGCATGGTAACAGATATGGCTCTATTTGAATTCTTCTACATGATGACATCCAGTTATGCCAGCACCATTTGTTGAAGATGCTTTCTTTTTCCCATTGTACAGTTTTGGCTTCTTTGTCAAAAATCATATTTTCATAGGTATGTGGATTAATGTCAGGGTCTTCAGTTAAGTTCTAGTGTTCCACATGTTTTTATGCTAGTACCAAGCTATTTTTATTACTGTAGCTCTATAGTAGAGCTTGAAGTCAGGGGTTGTGATGCCTCCAGAGGTTGCCTTATTGTTCAGGATTCTTTTGGCTATCCTAGGTTTTTTGTTTTTCCAAATGAAGTTGAATATTGTTCTTTCCAGGTCTGTGAAGAATTGTGTTGGGATTTTGACGGGGATTGCACTGAATCTGTAGATTTGCTTTTGGTAAGATTGCCATTTTTACTATGTTGATTCTACCTATCCATGACCATGGGAGATCTTTCCATTTTCTGATATATTCTTCAATTTCTTTCTTCAGGGACTTAAAGTTCTTTTCATACAGGTTCTTTACTTGCTTAGTTAGAGTTACCCCAAAGTATTTTATATCATTTGTGGCTATTGTAAAAGGTGATGTTTTTCTGATTTCTTTCTCAGCCCGTTTGTCATTTGTATATAATATATAGGAGGGCTACAGATTTTTTTGAGTTAATCTTGTATCCTGCTACATTACTAAAGGTGTTTATAAGCTGTATGAGTTCCTTGGTGTTTCTTGTAAAGAATCTCCGTGTTGAATTCCCTTTCATAAATGCAGTTTATCTACAGGTTGCCTCTTGTCATTGAAACAACAGCTCTGTTAAGAAAAGTCATTCTTGTGTTCCCATTCATATGCACAGTAGAAATATATCTTGTGTCTGTTTACGGAAAGTACAATGCTTTGAATGTAAGAGAAGCCAGTGTTCTTATCAAGTTCCTCAGCAGACTTCAAAGGGATATAACCTGTGATTCTAGTAAGCACAGTGCTTGTCTTCTGAGCAAGCAAGATGCATTGCTAATACAGTAGAGTAGACTCATTCGTTCTCGGAAACAAAGTGTGTTTCTCTAAGGGAACTAGGTGTTGAGTTCCTTTTCATGAATGCAGTGAGCAACATGTTGCCTCTTGTCCTTGAAACAACAGTTCTTTTCTGGTAAGCAAAGTTACACTGGTGCTCCCATTCATATACAGAGGGTTAACACAACCAAGTTAATACAACTTGTCTGTTTCCAGCAAGTACAGTGTGTTGGATGTAAGAGAGTCATTGTTCTTTTCAAGTTCCTGAGTAGAGTTCAAAGAGATGTTGTAGATGTAACCAACTGTCTTATTAAATAACATAAGAAAAACTAAATACAAAAGTACAATAACTATATACAATATATACAAGTAATAAATACCTAAACAATGTCTAGTCCATTTGTATTTGACAAATTCAGAGAAAATAATTCCATTATCTATCCTATTTTGGTAAGTCCAAATGTACCTAATTCACTTTCTATCCTAACTAGTCTTCAACTATAACTAACTAATCTTCAACTATAACTAACTAATCTT
This sequence comes from Peromyscus eremicus, assembly GCF_949786415.1. NCBI lineage: Eukaryota > Metazoa > Chordata > Mammalia > Rodentia > Cricetidae > Peromyscus > Peromyscus eremicus. The sequence continues at coordinate 186,902 of NW_026734982.1, read as the reverse complement.
CAACTCCCTCAGAGACCCAAGAAGGAAAATAATATTACCTAACAAAAATAAAAACAGGAAGTGTATGCAAGCAACTTCCAAAAAAAATTTGTGTGTTGACAGAAACAGCCAGCTGCCTGGACAGTCACCTGAGGTTTCTCCACAGTGTTGGGGCATCATCTTCAGCCTATAGGCTTAGCATATCTGACAGACTCATTTGTGAAGTAGGATGTAAACAAGGTCAACAGTTCAACCTCACATTGGGTGAGAGCAGTCCATGTACCAGAAACACCTGAATTCCACTAGTGTCATGTCATGATTCAGGATTTTAAATTCTGGAAATTGTTGATGGTTTTTGAATTCAGCTGTCCAATCTTCTTGGCTGTGTATATGTGGCTTCATCTCAGCATCACGTTCTTCTCCACATCCCTCTATTAAATGCCAGTCTACTATTGAGAGGCGTGAGCTTAGTTACTCTTCAAGAATAACTGTTTCAGCTGCTGTTCCATTGCACATCAGAAGCCATCGGCCCACTGCCTGTTCAGCTGCCTTCAAAGAAAAGGGCACTGTACCTTTTCTGGATTGCGAAGGCCACTTCAGGGCTGGTGCCATATTGTCCTGGCCTCAGAAGATGCCTTTTGATGAAGCCATAACCACACTTGTTTTGGCAAGAATCGGTAGTCCTTTGTTTCATGTCCTGTCTGTCCATTTTGTCCTGTTGATTCGAGGATACTTTGTTGTCCAGTGGCTAACTTTTGACACAATGAAAGTTAACTCCATATGCAGTTTCTTCAGTGCCCATATTTTCTCTGAAGTAGATTGGTACTGCCAGGAGCCGACATGTCTCATAGTCATAACAAAAAAGAAAAATTTTCTAAGTTATTAAAACATTTTAAATGCCATATTCTGTAGATCTCTGAAGGGTTTGAAGATGACCTGTCTATCTAAAATATATCTGCTCAATTTTTAAAACATATCTAATATGACTAAAAGTTCTATTGTAACGTCTAACTACTAACTTTCATTTCTTTATATCCTAATAGTTGGTAATAATAACATTGAAGGATAAGAAAATTGCATTACATTGTTAAATGAATCGTATAAGTACAATCAGAAATATATGTATAGCATTTTCTAACAATATCAATTTCAATATATATATTTTGTATACAATATAAAACAATTCAATCCAATGTAAAGTATTTAAAACTAGTAATTGTCTTTTTCTTTTCTTTTTTTAAAACAAGAACCTTAAATCTAATCTTCTTTGTTTAGCCTTTTTCCTAACCCTTGACAACAACTTGTAACCAACCCCCCTAAACAATGAAAATTATCCCAGACCCAAAACCCATTAAAAAGACCAAAAAACCACCCACCCCACACCACCTCTTTGGGAATGTGGGCGTCGTATTCTTAAAATTGCTTCCTGCTGGGTATGGGTGAAGTTATCTTTATCCTGAAAGAAAAATTTTAGGTTAATTGTCAAACTCTAGGAAAGGTAACTATATCCTTCGTTATCCAGTCTGTGTATAATGCCAAAGTTCAGGGTTTATCTCAAGTCCTTATTCAAGTAGTCTTTGAGACTGGATCATCTCAGCTAGCCCTCTCAAAATTGCTCTGAGCACTTTGTAGTTCAAAGCTGATCTGTAGATGATGTTTGTCAGCTTAGTGATATTATTATTGTCCACGTGGAATTGTTGTTGTTGTGGGGCCCCATCTTTTTCCTGGAGACTTCAGTTGATGTTAGGCCTGGCCGTGATTTCCTGCAGAAAACTGATAAAAGACTCGAACACAAAGACATATATATATGCAGATAATTGAAGCCTTTTTTCTAGAATTAGTTAGTACTCTATATGACCATTCATATCTTAACAAAGTTTAAAATGCATCTATCTATCTATCTATCTATCTATCTATCTATCTATCTATATTAATCTTGTAAATTTTGATATAAAATTTATACTTTAAGAAAAGTTTAAAGAATCAGAATAGAATCAACGAGTTGAGATCAGTAATAGAATAGTCCCTTAATTAATTTGGCTTTTCTCCTGTCCCATAGCAGAAGATGGCTCTTTTCTTCTGGCATGATATAGGGAGTTTGCATTTTCCTTCTAAAAACATGCTTGAGTTTAAAGAAGGAGAGAGCCATTCTCCAACTCCAAAGTCAGCTTTAAATTTTAATTGAACTGGGACTATTAGAAGACCAATAGTGTTAAATTAGAAGAGCAGAAACAAACATTTAGGAAGACTTATAAAATTTTATAGATGATATAGCAATAGGCCATTTTACTGTTTCCTGGGATAAATGAGTGTTCTTCAGATTCCTTAACCTTCATTCTCCTAAAAGACAAAAACAAATCCTTTCCCCAAGACTAATTTTGGGAATGTTCCTTTTTGGCAAGTTATTATCTGATTAAATGAAAAGGCATGTATTACTGATATAAGTTAGTTTAAATTGGATGTTCATGCTGGTTGATGAATTATCACCTCCTCTAATTAAGAGGTCTCTCTTGTTCAAATTGAACCTTTATCAATTTTGATGGTACCCACACTTTATCCTCTCCTGTAGAAACAAAAGCAAAACCTTGTCCTTAACATGACACATATCCTGGTTTCCATTCTGAGGTCAGCACATCCTTAACGTATATAGGCTGATTTGATTCTGTAGTTTTTTCTATTATTCAATGTCTCTCTGTAGCTGTTGTTCCTTTCTCATTTGCATTGAGAAAATTCGAAGTCAATAAACCATTATGCAGTCTATTTCTAAGGGTTTTTGTCACCCCTTTCTGTTTATTTAGCATATCCTTTAGAGTTCTGTTTCATCTTTCTATAACTGCTTGACCTGTAGGATTATGTGGTATGCCTGTAATATGCTTTATACTGTAATAAGCAAAGAACTGTTTCATTTTAACAGAGACATATTATGGCATATTATGACATAGCATTGTCAATTTTGATTTGTGCAGGTATACCCATGATGGCTATAACTTCTAGCAAATGAGTGATTACAGAAGCAGCTTTTTCAGAACTCAAAGCAGTTGCCCATTGAAATCCTGAGTAAGTATCGATGGTATTGTGTACATATTTCTATTTTCCAAATTCTGCAAAGTGAAACATGTCCATATGCCAGATTTCATTCCTCTGAGTACCCTTTGGGTTACATTCTGCTGGTAATGGCGTTTGATTGTAGAAGGAAGAAGTAGGACATTTCTTTACTCTCTTTGGCTTGTTGCCAGTTTATGTAAATATCCTTTTTTAAACCTTTACTATTGACATGATGTTTTTATGAAATTCTGAGGCCTCCAGAACATTTCCTATCAATAATTTATCAATCTCATCATTGCCTTGTGCTAGAGGGCCTGGCAGACCAGTATGGGATCAGATGTGTGTTATATATAAAGGATGACTCCTTTTCCTGATTTTATCTTGTAATTGGAGTTAATTCTGACAGGGATAAATTCTGCAGTCTCAATATGTAATACTACTCTTTCTGCATACTTAGAGTCAGTTACTATATTGAGAGGTTCTGAAAAATCCATTAATACCAGCAGAATAGCATACAATTCTGATTTTTGAACTGAATTATAAGGACTTTGAACCACTTTACTTAAATTTTCGGATTTGGAACCTGCCTTTCCTTGTTAGCTGGCATCTGTATAAAATGTATGAACTCCAGATATGGGTTTTTTCCCATACAATTCAAGGCAAGATCCAATCAGCTCTCTTTATAAGATCAATTCTTTCACTTTTGGGATATTTGCTGTTAATTTCTCCCCAAAAATTACTGCAAGCTCTTTGCCTAGGTTCACTTTCTGTCCATAATTTTTCAGTGTCCTCCTTAGTTAACGGTATGACAATTTCTGCTGGGTCTATTCCTGCTAATCGACGAAGTCTCAATTTTCCTTTCCAAATCAAGTCAGAGATTTTTTCCACATAGTTTTTAATTTATTATTTGGTTTATTTGGTAAAAATATCCACTACAATATAATATATTCCCTCTGCATTAATATTCCTGTAGGAGAATGCCTAGAAGGTAAAATAACCAAAATGCTATCCAGCTTTGGATCAATACAATCCACGTGCCCTTCATGTACTTTCTTTGCTACCAAGGCCAATTCTTTCTCAGCTTCAGGTGATAATTCTCTTGGACTATTTAAGTCCTTGTTTTGAACAAGTTATGCAGTTCATCATTTTTTACCCCAACAATAGTTTGTGGATGAGAAGTGTCTCCAAATAATCTTTGAAAGCCATTAAGAGTCTGTAGTTGATCTCTCCTAATTTGCACCTTTTGGGGTCTAATTTTTGTAGCTCTATTTTATATCCTAAATAATTAATAGAATCTCCTCTTTGTATCTTTTCAGGAGCAATTTGTAATCCCCAGCAAGGCAAAATTTTCTTTACTTCTTCAAACATTCTTTCTAAAGTATCTGCATTTGAGTCAGCTAGTAAAATATCATCCATATAATGATAAATTATAGATTTAGGAAATTTTTTATGTATCACTTCCAGTGGCTGTTGTACAAAATATTGGCACAGAGTTGGGGTATTCAACATTCCCTGTGGGAGGACCCTCCATTGAAATCTTTTAACCAGTTGAGAATGATTATAAGTAGGCACTGTGAAAGCAAATCTTTCTCCATCTTTTTCTTGTAAGGGTATTGAAAAGAAACAGTCTTTTAAATCAATAACTATGAGAGGCCATCCTTTTGGTAACAGAGTAGGCAAAGGAATTCCAGATTGTAGAGAGCCCATTGGCTGAATTACTTTGTTAATTGCTCTAAGGTCTGTTACCATTCTCCATTTACCAGATTTCTTTTTAATAACAAATACAGGAGAATTCCAAGGGCTGGTTGATTCTTCAATATGCTGAGCATTTAACTGTTCTTCTACCAGCTCTTCTAATGCCTGGAGTTTCTCTATTGTTAAAGGCCATTGCTGAACCTATACAGGCTTGTCTGTTAACCATTTTAAAGGTAGAGCTGTTGGTGACTTTGGGAGATCATCAGTTGTTGTGCCCTGTTCTTGTATAATATGGATGGCTGGTGGCCACTCATTAGAATATCTTTTAATATTTCTCTCAGAAACATGTGCTAGTTTATGATTTGTTTCTGAGATTAGAGGGATGTTAATCTGAGTATTCCATTGTTGCAACAAGTCTTGACCCCACAGATTCATAGCTATGTTAGCCACATATGGTTTTAATTTTCCTCTCTGTCCTTCTGGACCTATATATTCGAGCCATCTTGCACTCTGTTTCACTTGAGATAATGTCCCAATTCCTAACAGTTGAACGTTTACCTCCTGAAGAGGCCAAGTTGGATGCGAAAATTCTGGTGCAATTATGGTAATGTCTGCACCTGTGTCTACCAGACCAGACAACGAAACACCATTTATTTTTATCGTTAATTTTGGTCTTTGTTCATTAATAGAAGTTTGCCAAAAAATTTTCTTTATGTTTTCTCCTGAATTTTCTATTCTCTCTGTTTGATCATCCCGACCAGCATGATTTATTCCAATAGGCATTTGGTTATTTAATTGCTCTGAGTAGAGGTTTCCTTTATGACTGCAGGAAAGGTTTGAACTAGATTTGCTATGGGGGCCTGCATGAGGCCCCTCTGGGAGTTTCCCGAAGACTGAGGGAAAGGATTACCTTGCCTGTCCCTTGTTGATCTACATTTATTGGTCCAGTGTTTTCCCTTACCACACCTTCTGCATACTCCAGAAGGATGGGGCATTCAGTTGCCATTGTTCCTTGAAGAAACATTGTTTCTAGAAATGATTACAGTTCCTTTTCAAATGTCCTTGCTTTCCACATCCAAAACACCTTAACATTCCTCAAAACTTCTGAAATGGCTTCTCCTACCCACATATCATCATGGTCATGAGCCTCAACATTAACCATGTCTCTGATCCAATCTTCCAAAGGTGCAGATCTTACCTTTAACAGCCTGATTATTCTTTTGCATGCTGCATTCGCATTCTCAAAGGCCAAAGATTCAATTATTATCTGACTAGCTTCTGAATCCGGGACCATTCTCTTTACTGCTGAAGCTAGTCTTTGTTAAAAATCTGTGAAAGATTCTTTTGGTCATTGTATAACCTTTGTAAATGTCCCAGTTTTTTTCCTGGTTCCTCAACTCTGTCCCCTGCATTCAAGGCTGCCTTTTGACATAGAATTAGGGTTTGGACATCATATAAACATTGTGTTTGTACTGAAGCATATCAACCTTCTGCAATAAGCTGATCCTGGTAGATTTGTATTCCTTTATCCCTCTATTGTTTTTCTATGTTTTTAGCCTCATCCCTGAACCACATTTGCCACTGGAGCCTTTGACTTTGTTCAAGAACAGCCTGTGCCAGCTCCCGCCAGTCTTGTGGTATAATCCTATTATATGTTGACCAGGAGTTTAACATTTGCTTTACATATGGGGAATGCATGCCATAAGATACTATTGCCTCCTTAAACCTTCATAAATCTAACATTTCAATTGGAGCCCAAATATTTTGTGTAGTCATTTGATTAGGCAACTGCTGTATGGTTACCAGATAAATTAAGGGTGACTGTGTAAAAACAGGCTTTCTTTCTGTAACCTTACCATCCAATCTTGAAACAACTTCACTGTTAATTTTTTTCTGTCTATATTTGAATTTTTCTATGATTCATTTTTACAGGTTTAACAAGTTTTTCTAATACTGTTATCCTGGCACTTAAATTGACTATCCTTTTAAATAGTAAAACGAGGATAAGCATAGTAATAAAATGCATAATTCAATCAACATTAATCTTCTCATATACTTGTTCCATTGTCAGACTGCCTAAAATTTCAATCAAAGCCCTCTTTTCTTCCAATGGACACATAAAACCCATTTTTTTTAATGTGGAGAAAATTTCTCTTTTAAATACTTTTCTTTAAATATATGGTGTGTTAAGTGATTTACCAAGTCTGCGTAGAACAGTAGAAATCTGAGGGAATTTCAAAACAGCCATCTAGTGTCCGAAATGTGAATCCAGAGAGAGAGAGAGAGAGAGAGAGAGAGAGAGAGAGAGAGAGAGAGAGAGAGAGAGAAAGCAAAGCCACAAGTTCTGCCTAAGAGCTTGAATCCAGCCACATGTTCCTGCTTGAGCAGAGTCAAGGCTTGGCTCTGGCTTCCTTAAGCTCCAACCACTTGCGTTGGCTTTACAGGCAGGGGCCCTTTTCGGCAGGGCATGCCTGAGTTGTTTGTAGCACCAGCTTTAAGCTAACCACTTGGGGCTATGGTCAGTCCGGCCTGAGGCCAAGCGGACCTGAGCCCAGGCTAGGGAGCAGGCCACCCAGGTGGGAAAATGGTCATGCCGCCAAGCCAAGTCAAGTGGTTTTTAATGGATTCTTGTCACGTGGAGTGCCAAAGGTAGATGTAACTGACCCTCTTATTAAATAAGAAACACAGAAACAATGCAAAGAAGAAAGCCAAGAGATCAGAGCTAAGAGCCTTACCTGCCTGCTGCAGCTATCCTCTTCAGCCAAGAGACCTCTCTGAAAGAGACCTACTATGTTGTTGACTTTATATAGACTTTCTGTTAAGCTTTCTCATTGGTTGTAAACCCAACCACGTGACTGCCTCATCACTGCCTGTCTGCACAGACCTCCAGACACACATTGGAGCGTGTGTCTCCAATGCTGGTAGTATCCTTGAACACACAGAGATCTACGTACCTCTGCCTACCAAGTGCTGGGATTAAAGGCATGCGTCAAGAATGCCCAGCTCTGCTATGGCATGCGATTAGCTCTTAACCCCAGGGAACTTTATTTACTAACATACAAGTAAAATCACATTTCAGTACAAATAAAATACCACCAAATTCCGCAAGTACAGTGCATTGGATGGAAGAGAAGTTACTATTGTGCTCAGTTTCCTAAGCAGAGTTGAACTGCATATGCCCCATGTGTGTACGAAGCACAGTTCATTTGTTCTGGGAAGGTCACTGTTCTGGCTGTATAGGAAACACAGAGTAAGAGAGTGCACTTTTCTCAAAAGCAGAGTGTGTTTCTCGTTAGGCAGCCAAGTGTTGAATTCTCATTCATAAACGGAGTTGAATCACATGCGGTCTCTTATCCTATGAGCAACAGTTATTTTCAGGTAAGGAAAGTCACCATTGGGCACCAATTGAGATACACAGTGGAAATGGCACTCGTGTCTGTTGCCTGCAATACAGTGCATTGGATGGAAGAGAAGCTACTGTTGTGCTCAGTTGCCTAAGCAGAGTTGAATGAGATATAGCCCGTGTGTGTAGGAAGCACAGTTCTTTTGTTCTGTGTAGAGCTCACTGTTCTGCTTCTATAGGAAACACAGTAAAATAGAAGAGTGCTCTTTTCTCAAAAGCAGAGTGTGTTTCTCCTTAGGCAAACCAGTGTTGAATTCCCCTTCATAAAGGGAGTTGAATCCCATGAAGTCTCTTATCCTATGAGCAACAGTTCTCTTTGCATTAAGGAAAGTCACTATTAGGCTCCCATTGAGATATACAGTGGAAGTGGCACTCAAGTCTGTTCTCAGCAAGTACTTTTCATTGGATGGAATAGAAGCTACTGTTGTGCTCAATTTCCTAAGCAGAATTGAACTAGAGATGGCCGTGTGTGTAGAAAGTACTGTTCTTTTGGTCTGAGCAAGACCACTGTTCTGGCTGTATAGGAAACACAGTATTATAGAAAAGTCTTCTTTTCTCAAAGAATAGTGGGTTTCCCATTAGGCAACCCAGTATTGAATTCCACTTCACAAACAGAGTTGAATCACATGCTGTCTCTTTTCCTGTAAGCAACAGTTCTTTTCATGTAAAAAAAAAAAAGGTCGCTATTGGGCTCCCATTGAGATATACAGTGGAAATGGCACTCGAGTCAGTTCTCAGCAAGTACTTTGCATTGGATGGGAGATCATTTACTGTTGTGCTCAGTTTCCTAAGAAGAGTTGAACTAGATATATATAGCATGTGTGTAGGACGCACAGTTCTTTTGTTGTGAACAAGCTCACTGTTCCGCCTCTGTAGGAAACACAGTAGTGTAGAAGAGTGCTCCTTTCTCAAAAGCAGAGTGTGTTTCTCATAAGGTAAGCTAGTGCTTAATTTCTCTTCATAAACGGAGTTGAATCACATGCAGATTCTGGTCCTAGGAACAACAGTTCTTTTCAGGTAAGGAAAGTCACTATTGTGCTCCCATTGCCAAACACAGTGCAAATAGCACTTGCTTCTGTTCCCAGCAAGTGCAGTGTATTGGATGGAAAAGAAGCTACTGTTCTTGTCAATTTCCTAAGCAGAGTTGAACTAGATATGGCCTGTGTGTAGGAAGCAGAATTCTTTTGTTCTGAGCAAGCTCACTGTTCTGGCTCTGTTGGAAATACAGTAGAGTAGAAGAGTGCTCCTTTCTCAAAAGCAGAGTGTGTTTCCCTTAAGGCAAGCTAGTGCTGAATTCCCCTTCATAAACAGAGTTGAATCACATGCAGTTTACGGTCCTTCGAGCAACATCTCTTTTCAGGTAAGGAAAGTCACTATTGTGCTCCCATTGCCATACACAGTGCAAATAGCACTCGCATCTGTTCCCAGCAAATCAGTGTATTGCCCGGAAGAGAAGTTACTGTTCTTGTCAGTTTCCTAAGCAGAGTTGAACTAGATATGGCCCATGTGTATAGGAAGTACAGTTCATTTGTTCTGAGCAAGCTCACTGTTCTGGCTCTATTGGAAACACAGTAGAGTGGATGAGTGCTCCTTTCGCAAAACCAGAGTGTGTTTCTCATAAGGCGAGCTTGTGGTGGTATTGTATTCCCCAAAATATTGTGTATCCTAATAAACTTATCTGGGGTCAGAAAAAACATAGAGGTTAGGCAGTGGTAGCACACGCCTTTAATTCTAGCATTCCAGAGACAAAAATCCCTCTGGATCTCTGTGAGTTCAATGCTGCATTGGAAACAGGCAGGCATGGTAACACACCCCTTTAATCCCAAGAAGTGAGCCTTTAATCCCCGGGAGTGATGGCAGAAAAGGAAGATATATAAGGCATGAAGACCAGGAACAAGCAGCATTTGACTGGTTAAGCATTTTGGCTGGTTAAGCATTCAGGCTTCTAGCATCAGTTCAGCTGAGAGCCATTGGTATGAGGACACAGAAGCTTCCAGTCTGAGGAAACAGGACAGCTGAGGAATTGTCAAGGTGAGATAGCTGTGGCTTGTTCTGTCTCTCTGACCTTCCAGTGTTCACCCCAGGTTTGATTTTATTAATAAGACTCTTTAACATTCATGCTACATCTGGCACCCAATGTTCTTGGTACGAATTCACAAAATAGCTGCTTGTCTGTGGTCTTGTGGACCCCAGCTCAGGCCCAAGCTGCATTCAGCCGATAGGAGGATCCCGAGTTTGAGGCCAGCCTAGGAGGCTTGGTTGAAGCTTCGGCCCGGGCTGAACGACAAACATCAGTGGGACCATGGAAGCAGTGGCTGGTGCTCCAAGTTGCTGGCTACTTCTCATCATGTTGATGACTGCGGTAATGCTGCTACCTGGGACGAAGGGTTTACTGCTGGTTGTTTAGAGAAGAATTGCCAGGACCATCATGTTACAAGAAAGCTTCAGCAAAGGTCATTTTGGAAAAGTTTGGCAAGACAAATGGTGGGGAGAAATTGCTGTGAAGATTTTCTGTTCTGGGGAAAAATGTTCATTGTTCTGAGAGACAGACATTTATCAGACTGTGATTACTCCAAACCACAGAGGAGGCAAAAAAAAGTCTGCAGGGAACCATGACCATGCCTAACAGTGACTTTGAAATCTTCAAAAAGACAACAGGACTCCACAATGATGATTCCACATGGACTATAATAAAGCCATTAGGCTGATTAACACCACAGAAAGATCTGCTTTGGACTACAAACTAGTCAGGGCAATTTTGAGATGACTAGCTGAGATGATCCAGCCTGACAGACTACTCTAGCAAGGACTTGTCACAAGCCCTGAGCTTAGAAACTGGACAAATGATACAGGACTTGACAATTAACCTAAATTTTTTTCTTTTCAAGATTCCCTAAAGATATCTTCACCCCTAGAAAGCAAAAAGAAAAAAGAATAAGATATAAGATAGATCATTGAATCTTCTGAGAAAAAAAGATAAAGAAATAATAGGATAAATAGGTAGATCACAGAATCTACACTGAAGAAAAAGGGAAAGATATAAAAATGACAAAAGATAGACTACTCAATCTATTATGAAAGAAAAAAGAGAGAATATGGTTATGATAAGATAAAAAGGGAGATTATGGAATCTACTTTTAAAAAGAAACTACTTGTTTTAAGTAAGATAAGTAATGAAAATTTTTTTGGTCTGAGTTTATCAGATGTTACTGGACTGCACATTGTTAATATATATATTGGAATTTTTTTATCTGAATCTGTCAAATGTTAATGGATTAGACATCATTAATATAATTTATGACTGTATATATTGTATATACTTATTAGATAATTTTTCTTGTATTAGTTACAAGATTTTTTTAATTTTAGACAAAAAGAGAGGAAATGTGGTGGTATTGGGTTCCCCAAAATATTGTGTATCCTAATAAACTTATCTGGGGTCAGAGAAAAGAAAAGCCACAATATTAAACATAGAGGTTAAGCAGTGGTAGCACACGCCTTTAATTCTAGCATTCCAGAGACAGAAATCCCTCTGGATCTCTGTGAGTTCAAGGCCACATTGGAAACAGCCAGGCATAGTGACACACCCCTTTAATCCCAAGAAGTGAGCCTTTAATCCCAGGGACTGATGGCAGAAAGGCAAGATATATAAGGCGTAAAGACCAGGAACAAGCAGCATTTGACTGGTTAAGCATTCAGGCTTCTAGCATCAGTTCAGCTGAGAGCCATTGGTATGAGGACACAGAAGCTTCCAGTCTGAGGAAACAGGATAGCTGAGGAATTGTCAAGGTAAGATAGCTGTGGTTTGTTCTGTCTCTCTGACCTTCCAGTGTTCACCCCATTACTTGGCTCAGGTTTGATTTTATTAATAAGACTCTTTAACATTCATCCTATATGAGCTAGTGCTGAATTCTCCTTCATAAATGGAGTTGAATCACACGCAGTTTCTGGTCCTACAAGCAACACTTCTTTTTGGGTAAGGAAAGTCACTATTGTGCTCCCATTATCATACACAGTGAACTCGAGTCTGTTCCCAGCAAGTGCAGTGTATCAGACAAAAAAGAAGCTACGATTCTTGTCAGTTTCCTAAGCAGAGTTGAACTAGATATGGCCCGTGTGTGTAGGAAGTAGAGTTCTTTTGTTCTGAGCAAGCTCACTGTTCTGCCTCTCTTGGAAACACAGTACAGTGGAAGAGTGCTCCTTTGTCAAAAACAGAGTGTGATTCTTGTAAGGCGAGCTAGTGCTGAATTCCCCTTCATAAACGGAGTTGAATCACATGCAGATTCTGGTCCTATGAGCAACAGACCTTTTTGGGTACAAAAAGTCATTATGGTGTTCCCATTACCACACACAGTGCAAATAGCTCTCGTGTGTGGTCCCAGCAAGTCAGTGTATTGGACTGAAGAGAAGCTACTGTTATTGTCAGTTTCCTAAGCAGAGTTGAACTAGATATGGCCTGTGTGTGTAGGAAGCACAGTTCTTTTGTTCTGAGCAAGCTCACTGTTCAGTTTTATTGGAAACACAATAGAGTGGAAGAGTGCTCCTTTCTCAAAATCAGAGTGTGTTTCTCATAAGGCGAGCTAGTGCTGAATTCCCCTTCATAAACGGAGTTGAATGACATGCAGTTTATGGTCCTATGAGCAACAGTTCTTTTCGGGTAAGGAAAGTCACTATTGTGTTCCCATTGCCATACACAGTGCAAATAGCACTTGCGTCTGTTCCCAGCAAGAGCAGTGTATTGGACGGAAGAGAAGCTACTGTTCTTGTCAGGTTCCTAAGCAGAGTTGAACTAGACATGGCCCATGTGTGTAGGAAGCACAGTTCTTTTGTTCTGAGCAAGCTCACTGTTCTGATATTATCGGTAACAGAGTAGAGTAGAAGAGTGCTGTTTTCTGCTAAGCAGGGTGTGTTTCTTTTTAGGGAACCCAGTGTTGATTTCCCCTTCATAGACGGAGTTAAATCACATGCAGTTTCTAGTCCTACAAGAAACAGTTCTTTTCGGGTAAGGAAAGTCATTATTGTGCTCCCATTACCATACACAGTGCACTCGTGTCTGTTCCCATCAAGTGCAGAGTATTGGACGGAAGAGAAGCTACTGTTCTTGTCAGGTTCCTAAGCAGAGTTGAACTAGATATGGCCCATGTGTGTAGGAAGCACAGTTCTTTTATTGTGAGCAAGCTCACTGTTTTGGCTCTAATGGAAACACATTAGAGTGGATGATTGCTCCTTTCCCAAAAGCAGAGTGTGTTTCTCATAAGGCGAGGTAGTGCTGAATTCCCCTTCATAAACGGAGTTGAATCACATGCAGTTTCTGGTCCAATGATCAACAGTTCTTTAAAAAGTAAGGAAAGTCACTATTGCGCTCCCATTGCCATACATAGTGCACTCACATCTGTTCCCAGCAACTGTAGTGTATCAGACAGAGGAGAAGCTACTGTTCTTTTCAGTTTCCTAAGCAGAGTTGAACTAGATATGGCCCGTGTGTGTAGGAAGCACAGTTCTTTTGTTGTTTGCAGGCTCACTGTTCTGGCTCTATAGGAAACACAGTAGAGTAGAAGAGTGCTCCTTTCTCAAAAGCACAGTGTGGTTCTCGTAAGGGGAGCTAGTGCTGAATTCCCCTTCATATATGTAGTTGAATCACATTCTGTTTCTAGTCCTATGAGCAACAGTTCTTTTTGGGTAAGGAAAGTCACTATTGTGCTCCCATCGCCATACACAGTACAAATAGCACTTGTGTCTGTCCCCAGCAAGTGCAGTGTATTGGACAGAAGAGAAGGTACTGTTCTTGTAAGTTTCCTAAACAGAGTTAAACTAGTTATGGCGTGTGTGTGTAGGAAGCACAGTTTTTTTTTGTTCTGAGCAAGCTCTCTGTTTTGGCTCTGTAGGAAACACAGTAGAGTAGAAGTGTAGTCCCTTTTCAAAGCAGAGTTTGTTTCCTTTAGGGCAAGCTAGTGTTGAATTCCCCTTCATAGTCGGAGTTGAACCACATGCAGTTTTTTGTCCTAGGAGCAACAGTTCTTTTCTTGTAAGGTAAGTCACTATTGTGTTCCCATTGCTATTCTCATTGCAAATGGCTCTCACGTCACTTCCCAGCAAGTGAAGTGCATTGAATGGAAGAGAAGCTACTCTTTTCTTTGGTTTCTTAAACAGAGTTTAACTAGACATAGCCCGTGTGTGTAGGAAGTACAGTTATTTTGTTGTTAGCAAGCTCACTGTTCTGATATTATAGGTAACAGTGTAGAGTAGAAGAGTGCTGTTTTCTGCTAAGCAGGGTGTGTTTCTTATTAGGCAACCCAGTGTTGATTTCCCCTTCATAAATGGAGTTGAATCACATGCAGTTTCTGGTCCTATGAGCAACAGTTCTTTTTGCGTGTGGAAAGTCACTATTGTGCTCTCCTTGCCATACCAGTACATATAGCACTCGCCTCTGTTCCCAACAAGTGTAGTGTATTGGATTGAAGAGAAGCTACTGTTCTTGTCTGTTTCCTAAGCAGAGTTGAACTAGGTATGGCCCGTGTGTGTAGGAAGCAGAGTTCTTTTGTTCTGAGCAAGCTCACTGTTCTGGCTCTGTTGGAAACACAGTAGAGTAGTTGAGTGCTCCTTTCTAAATAGCAGAGTGTGTTTCTCATAAGGCGAGCTAGTACTGAATTCCCCTTCATAAACTGAGTTGAGTCACATGCATTCTCTGTTCCTAAGAGTAACAGTTCTTTTCGAATAAGGATAGTCAATATTCGGCTCCCATTTTGTTACTCAGTGGAAATAGAACTCGTGTGCCTCCCCAGCTAGTAAAGTGAATTGGATGGAAGAGAATCTACTGTTGTGCTCAGTTTGCTAAGGAGAGTTTAACTAGATATGGCCCGTGTATCTAGAAATATAGTTCTTTTTTTCTGAGCAGCTCACTGTTCTTGCTGTATAGGAATTACAGTAGAGTAAAAGAGTACTCTTTTCTCAAAACTAGAGTGTGTTTTACTTTAGGCAAGTCAGTGTTGAATTCCCCTTCATAAACAGAGTTGAATCACATGCAATCTTTTACCCTGAGAGTAACACTTCTTTTCTTGCAAGGAAAATCACTATTGGGCTCCCATTGAGTTACACAGTGGAATTGGCACTCACATTTGTTCCCAGCAAGTACAGTTCATTGGATGGAAAAGAAGCTACTGTTGTACTCAGTTTCCTAAGCAGAGATGAACTAGATATGGCCCATGTGTTTAGGAAGCACAGTTCTTTTTTCTGAGGAATCTCAATGTTCTGGCTTTATAGGAAACATAGTAGAGAAGAAGAGTGCTCTTTTCTCATAAACAGGATGTGTTTCTCTATAGGCAAACTAGTGTGTAATTCCCCTTCATGAACCAAGTTGAGTAACATGCATTCTCTTTTCCTACAAGAAACAGTTCTTTTCTGGTAAAAAAAAGTAAATATTGTGCTCCCTTTGAAATACACAGTGGAAATGGCTTTCTTGTTTCTTCTCAGCAAGTATAGTGCATTGGATGGAAGGGAAGCTATTGCTGTGGTCAGTTTCCTAAGCAGAATCAAAATAGATATCGCCCGTGTGTCTAGTAAGCACATATCTTTTGAGTTAGCTCTCTTTTCTGCCTCTATAGGTAACACAGTAGAGTAGAAGAGTGCTCTTTTCTCAAAAAGCAGAGTTTGTTTCTCATTAGTAAACCCAGTGTTGAATTCCCCTCATAAACGGAGTTGGATCACATGCAATGTTTTCCTATGAGCTACTGCTGTTTTTTGGGCAAGGAAAGTCACTATTGGGCTCCCTTTGAGATACACAGTGGAAATGGCACTCGAGTCTGTTATCAGCAAATAGAGTGCATTGGATGGAATAGAAGCTACTGTTGTGCTCAGTTTCCTAAGCAGACTTAAAAGAGATATTGCCCTTGTGTGAGGAAGCACAGTTCTTTTGGTCTAAGCAAGGTCACTGTTCTGGCTGTACAGGAAACAGAGTAGAGTAGAAGAGTGCTCTTTTCTCAAAAGCAGAGTGTGTTTATCGTTAGGCAGCCAGTGTTGAATTCATGTTCATAAGTGGAGTTGAATAACATGCAGGCTCTTATCCTATCAGCAACAGTTCTTTCGGGAAAGGAAAATCACTTTTTGGACTCCCATTGATATCCACTGGGAATGGCACTCCTGTCTGTTCCCAGATAGTACAGTGCATTGGATGGAAGTGAAGCTACTGTTGTACTAATTTTCCTAAGCAGAATTGAACTAGATATGGCCCGTGTGTTTAGGATGCACAGTTCTTTTGTTCTGAGTAACCTCACTGTTCACACTCTATAGGAAACACAGAGTACAAGAGTGCTCTTTTCTCAAAAGCAGAGTGTGTTTCTCGTTAGGCTACCCAGTAGGGAATTCCCCTTCATAACCTGAGTTGAATCGCATGAAGTCCTTTATCCTATGAGCAACAGCTGTTTTTCAGTAAGGAAAGTCACTATTGGATTCCCATTGAGATACACAGTGGAAATTGCACCCGCGTTTGTTCCCAGGAAGTACAGTGCACTGGATGGAGGAAAAGCTACTGTCGTGCTCAATTTCCTAATAGTGTTGAAGTAGCGGGTGAGTGTATGAAGTACAGTTCTTTAGGTCTGAACAAGATCACTCTTCTGGTGTATTGGAAACACAGTATTGTAGAAGAGTCCTCTTTTCTCAAACAAGAGTGTGTTTCTCATTAGGTGACCCAGTGTTGTATTCCACTTCACAAATTGAGTTGAATCACATGCAGTCTCTTATCCTGTGAGCAACAGTTTTTTGGGTAAAAAAAGGTCACTATTGGGCTCCCATTGAGATACACAATGGAAATGGCAGTTGAGTCTGTTCTCAGCAAGTACTTTGCATTGGATGTAAGAAAAGCTACTGTTGTGCTCAGTTTCCTAAGAAGAGTTGAACTAGATATAGCCTGTGTCTGTAGGAATCACAGTTCTTTTGGTCTGAGCAAGCTTACAGTTCTGGCTGTATAGTTAACATAGTAGAGTAGAAGAGTGCTCTTTTCTCAAAAGCAGAGTGTGTTTCTCATTAGGCAACCCAGTATTGAATTTCCCTTCATAAATGGAGTTGAATCACATGCAGTCTCTTATCCTACAAGCAACATAATTGTCAGGTAAGGAATGTCATTATTGGGTTCCCCATTGAGATACACAGTGGAAATGGCACTCGCTACTTTTCATAGCAAGTACAGTGCATTGGATGGAAGAGAAGCTACTGTTGTGTTCAATTTCTTCTGAAGAGTTGAACTAGAGATGTCTCATGTGTGTAGGAAGCACAGTTCTTTTGGTCTGAGTAAGCTCACTCTTTTGGCTATATTGGTAACAGTAGAGTAGAGGAGTGCACTTTTCTCAAAAGCAGAGTGTGTTTTTCATTAGGCTACCCAGTGTTGAATTCCCCTTCATAAACGGAGCTGAATCACATAGAGTCTCTTATCTTATGAGCAACAGTTCTTTTCGGGTAAGGAAAGTCAATATTGGGCTCCCATTGAGATATACAGTGGAAATGGCACTCGCTTCTCTTTCCAACAAGTACAGTGCATTGGATGGAAGAGAAGATACTGTTGTACTCAATTTCCTAAGCAGAGTTGAAAAAGAGATTGCCCATGTGTGTAGGAAGCACAGTTCTTTTGGTCTGAGCAAGGTCACTGTTCTGGCTGTGTAGGAAATACAGTAGAGTTGAAGAGTCCCCTTTTCTCAAAAAAAGAGTTTGTTTCTCATTAGTCAACCTAGTGTTGAATTCCAGTTCATAAGTACAGTTGCACAACATGCAGTCTCTTTTTCTATGAGCAACAGTTCTTTTCGTATAAAGAAAGTCACTATTGGGATCCCATTGAGATACACAGAGGATATGGTACTCGCGTATGTTCCCAGTATGTACAGTGTATTGGATGGAAAAGAAGCTACTGTTGTGCTTAGTTTCCTAAGCAGAGGTGAACAGGAGATGGCCCGTGTGTGTAGAATGCACAGTTCTTTTGTTCTAGCAAGGTCACTCTACTGGCTGTATTGGAAACATAGTAGTGAAGAACAATGCTCTTTTCTGAAAAGCAGAATGTGTTTCTCGTTAGACAACCTAGTGTTGAATTCTCCCTTATAAATGGAGTTGCATCACATACAGTCTCTTATCTTACGAGTAACAGATCTTTTTGAGTAAGGAAAGTCACTATTGGACTCCTATTGAAACACAGTGGAAATGGCATTCGAATCTCTTCCTAGCCAGTACAGTTCATTGGGTGGAAGAGAAGCTCCTGTTGTGCTCAGTTTCTTAAACAGAGTTGAACAAGGTATGGTCCGTGTGTGTAGGAAGCACAGTTCTTGGTAAACTCACTGTTTTGCCTCTATAGGTAACACAGAAGAATAGAAAAATGCTGTTTTCTTATAGGCAGAGTTTGTTTTTTTGTTAGGTAAACCAGTGTAGAATTCCGCTTCATACACGGAGTTGAATCAAATGCAGTCTCTTATCATATGAGCAACAGCTTCTTTTGCGTAAGGAAAGTCTCTTTTGGGCTGCCTTTGAGATACATAGTGGAAAGAGCACTCACGTCTTATCCCAGCAAAAACAGTGCATTGGATGGAAGAGAAGTTACTGTTGTGCTCAGTTTCCTCTGAAGAGTTGAACTAGAGATGGCCCGTGTGTGTAGGAGGCACAGTTCTTTTGTTCTGATCAAGCTCAGTGTTCTGGCTGTACAGGAAACACAGTAGAGTAGAAGAGTGCTCTTTTCTCAAAAGCAGAGTGTGTTTCTCATTAGGCAACCCAGTGTTGAATTCCCCTTCATAAACAGAGTTGAATCACATGCAGTCTCTTGTCCTATGAGCAACAGTTCTTTTTGGGTAAGGAAAGTCACTATTGGCTCATATTGTGATATACATTGGAAATGGCACTCGTGTCTGTTCCCAGCAAGTACAGTGCATTGGGTGGAAGAAAAGATACTGTTGTGCTCAGTTTCCTAAGCAGAGTTGAACTAGATATGGCCTGTGTGTGTAGGAAGCACAGTTCTTTTGTTGTTAGCAAGCTCACTGTTCTGGTTTTATTGGTAACACAGTAAAGTAGAAGAGTGCTCTTTTCTGCTAAGAAGGCTGTGTTTCTTGTTAGGCACCCCAGTGTTGAATTTCCCTTCATAAACGGAGTTGAATCACATGCATTCTCTTATCCTATGAGAAACAATTTTTTTTTAGTGTAAGGAAAGTCAATATTCGGCTCCCATTGTGATTCACACTGTAAATATCACTCACTTCTGTTCTCAGCTAGTACAGTGCATTGGATGGAAGAGAAGCTACTGCTTTGCTCAATTTCCTAAGCAGAGTTTAAGTAGATATGGCCCATGTGTGCAGGAAGCACAGTTCTTTTGTTCTGAGTATGCACACTGTTCTGGCTGTTTGGGAAACTCAGTAGAGTAGAAGAGTACTCTTTTCTCAAAAGCAGAGTGTGTTTCTCGTTAGGCAACCCAGTGTTGAATTCCCCTTCATAAATGGAGTTGAATCACATGCAGTCTCTTATCCTATGAGTAACACTTCTTTTCTGGTAAGGAAAGTCACTATTGGGCTCCTCTTGAGCTACACAATGGAAATAGCACTCGCGTCTGTTCCCAGCAAGCACAGTGCATTGGATGGAAAAGAAGCTTCTGTTGTACTCAGTTTCCTAAGCAGAGTTGAACTAGATATGGCCCATGTGTTTAGGAAGCACAGTTCTTTTGTTCTGAACAAGCTCACTGTTCTGGCTGTATAGGAAACACAGTAGAGAAGAAGAGTGCTCTCTTCTCAAAAGGAGGATGTGTTTCTTGTTATGCAAACCAGTGTTTAATTCCTCTCCATAAACTGAGTTGAATCACATTCATTCTCTTATCTTACAAGTTACAGTCCTTTTTGGGTAAGAAATTCAATATTGGGCTTCCACTGAGATACACAGTGGAAATGGCACTCTCGTCTGTTCCCAGCAAGTATAGTGCATTGTATGAAAGAGAAGCTATTGCTGAGCTCAGTTTCCTAAGCAGAGTTGAAATAGATATGGCCCGTGTGTCTAGTAAGCACAGTTCTTTTGTTCTGAGTACACTCACTTTTCTGCCTCTATAGGTAATACAGTAGAGTAGAAGAGTGCTCTTTTCTCAGAAGCAGAGTTTGTTTCTCATTAGTCAACCCATTGTTGAATTTCCCTTCATAAACGGAGTTGGATCACATGCAGTCTCTTATCCTATGAGCAACTGCTGTTTTTGGGTAATGAAATTCACTATTGGGCTCCCATTGAGATACACAGTGGAAATGGCACTCGCATCTCTTCCCAGCAAGTACAGTGCATTGGATGGAAGAGAAGCTACTGTTGTGCTCAGTTTCCTAAGCAGAGTTGAACTAGATATGGCCTGTGTGTTTAGGAAGCACAGTGGTTTTGTTGTGAGCAATCTCACTGTACTGGCTATATAGGAAATATAGTAGTGTAGAAGTGTGCTCTTTTCTCAAAAGCAGAGTTTGTTTCTTGTTAGCTAACCAAGTGTTGAATTCCCCTGATATATGGAGTTGAATCACATGCAGCCACTTATGGTATGAGCAACAGCTCTTTTTGGGTTAGGAAAGTCACTATTGGGTTCCCATTGAGATACACAGTGTAAATGGCACTCGTGTCTGTTCCCAGTAAGTACAGTGCATTGGATGGAAGAGAAGATACTGTTGTGCTCAGTTTCATAGCAGAGTTGAACTAGATATGGCCCATGTGTGTAGGAAGCACAGTTCTTGTGTTCTGAGCAAGCTCGTGGTTTTGGCTGTATAGGAAACACAATTGAGTAGAAGAGTGCTCTTTTCTCAAAAGCAGAGTGTGTTTCTCATTAGGCAACCTGTCAGGGACAAGGACAGAATATCTAGTTCATGGAAAAATACAAACCCTCAATGAGATAGGGAACTAGATCATCTTACAGTCTGGTTGCTTAACCACAGGACATTGAGTCAGAGCCCTTGACTTTTTCATCCTGTAAACCTCCTATACAAATATTCTGTTAACTCTCCCCACCCTATGCACATAACATCTTCTTGCTCCCCCTACCCTGCAGGAACTATGTAAATCCTTCTTGAGAAAAATAAGGTTGCACCTTGATCAGAATATTATCTTGGTGTATTTCTTTTGTATCTCCTGTCCCTATCATTCCTTCCTTAGTGTTGTCAAGAACCCCTTGAAGCCCTCCTGGCCGTGGCAACTGGTGCCCAACGTGAATGAAACCATCTCTTGAGGTTTCACAATGTCATCTCCCAGAGGGAAAACCAAGGCCTTGGTGAAGTTGTTGGATCCCCCTGAAATCGCCCGGTTCAGGACGCGATCCCAGAGGAGAGCAGAGATGATGCAGGTAAGAAAGTGATGAGCCATGGGACAGGCAACTTTGTCACAAGATTTATTCCTTTCTGGCCTAAAAGAGGCCCTCAACATACAAAGAACTAGGGTAAAGAAAAAAGATCTTAAAGCTTTTTTTGATTATATTATAGACACATGTTCTTGGTTCCCCCAAGGAAGAACTATAGATGAAAAAATTTGGGCATGCCTCGGGGACTGTCTAGATGATTGCTACAGGACTTTTGGACTGTAGAAGGTTCCCATCACCACATTTTCTTACTGGAAGCTTATTAATGACATTCTTAGGGTCTATAAACTTTCCCTTGACATACAAGAGCTTATTAATATAGGAGAAAACATCTTAAAAGAAGACTTTTACTCCCCCTCTACCCGCCCTAAGACCCCCCGAGTACTTTCTTGTCCGCCTTCAATCTGTCCCTCAGATCATGACCTGCGCTCTGTGGAAGAGGGGACGCTCATGATTTTTAAACCTAGCAATCCCCAGGAGTCCACTCCTGCCCATCTTTATCCCTCTGTTAATAATTTTACCTCTAACTCCCCTCTAGATCCCACCAAGGAGGCTTCCCTATAGAAAGGGGCAGCCTGTTACCATAATCCAGACTGGCCCACCTGCAAAAATCTCCCCTTAAAACAGGAGTCCTTGGGCCCTTTTATACCACCTCAAAAATCTCCTGCGGTTCCCCCTTCCACAATGCCCCCTCCCTATGTTTTTCCATCTTCCCACTTTTGTGGGCCCGTTCTTGATGAGTTGACTCCCCCTGTCCCAGAATTCGGCTCACTGCAATGGGCCCTCCAGGCTCCCAGGGAACATATTGAGCTTTTTATGGAATTGAAAACTCTTGACAAAGAACTTAAAGATCTTGCCCTTGAAGTGATGGCTCCCTCCCGGCGCACTAAAACCATCTCAAAAATCTATTAAATCAAAAATTAAGCCTCAGCCTGTCCTGACATTTCCCGTTATGCAGAGCCAGACCTCTGGGGACTCATCCGAGGTGGCCGCCCAGATCGGCCCCTCAGATGGTTTGGAAGACCAAAATAAGGAGAGGGAGGAAGAGGAGGAGGAGCCGTCATTAGAGGACCCCCCTCCAGGATAGACTTATCACAAATTAAATTTCCACCTTATTCAAAAGCTGAAATCCACCTGTGCTCAGTATGATCCTATGGCTCCTTTTACATTAGCTTCGGTGGAAAACCAGAGCGAACATTGGTTGAACCCTAATGACTGGTATTTCCTTGCCTGTGTGGCTCTTTCTGGGGGTGACTTTGTCCTCTGGAAAACAGAATTTACAGAAAATTGTCGAGAAGTTGCTCAAAAAATATTGAGCCGGGCGGTGGTGGCGCATGCCTTTTATCCCAGCACTCGGGAGGCAGAGCCAGGCGGATCTCTGTGAGTTCGAGGCCAGCCTGGGCTACCAAGTGAGTTCCAGGAAAGGCGCAAAGCTACACAGAGAAACCTTGTCTAGAAAAAACCAAAAAAAAAAATATTGAACAGCCATCCTCAAAAACTTGGACACTAAAGAAACTCTTCAGCAACCCCCCTTACGATACAAATGCAGCACAGGCAAAATTCCCTCCTGGCCTCCTGGCCCAGGTTCAAAATGCCTGGAAACACCTGCCCCAAAAGTGTTCAGCTACTACCTCATTGGCAAAGATTCGTCAGGGCCCTGATGAGTCTTTAAGTGATTTTATCTTTCGCTTAAATGATGCAGCTGAGAGACTGGGTGAACATGAAAGCACCTTTGTTAAACACTTGGCCTTTGAAAATGCAAACCCTGCCTGCCAGGAAGTCCTCCACCCTCATAAAAACAGAGTGGACCTGTCTGAATGTGTCAGACTCTGTTTGGATGTTGGCGCCACCCATGCCATGGGATTAGCAATCGGTGCCACCCTGAGGGCTTCACAACAGCCTGGAGCCCGCACCTGTTATTTCTGTAAACAACCCGGATATTTCACTAGGGAATGCCCCCAGAAAGGTAACAGCCTCGCACCCTTAGCCCAGCCGGCCCAGGAGGCCACCTCTATGAAGCCCCAGCCTTCCACTCTCTGACCCCGCTGCAACAAGGGCCGTCATTGGGCTACAGAATGCAGGTCAAAAACCAATTACCTCGGTCAGCCCCTTCCTCTGCGGGTGCCCGGAAACTTCCAAAGGGGCCAGCACGTGGCCCCAATGCCTCCAAGAGCGCACCCTGGGGCCTTGAGGTCAGCTCACACCCTGCCTCCCCCAGCCTCAACAAATTCTCCCGCCCCAGTTCCTTTCTCCTCCCTCCGAAGAGCAACTCCAGGCAGTGCCGGATTGGATTTGTGTGCTGCCACCGAAACCGTATTAAACTCCCTTGAAGGGGCTCAGGTCATTCCTATAGGGGTGACAGGACCCTTACCTTCTAATGTTTGCGCGCTTGTCCTTGGCCGTGCTTCTGCAGCCCTCTGAGGGTCCAGGTCTACCCTGGCATAATAGATAGTGATTTCACAGGTGAAATTAAGATTCTGGCCACTGCTGTAAATGGCATGGTCACGATTCCTCAAGGTACTCACCTGGCACAGCTAGTTCCTCTACCCTCATCTGTCTGTGATAATCCCTCAATTACAAACACCCCTCAGGGTCAGCTGGATTGGGCTCCTCAGATGCCTACTGAGTCCAGCCCTCAGGATTGCCCTACTCTTACCCTTACTATAGAGGGAAAGAAGTTCCAGGGTATCTTGGATATGGGGGCAGATACCACAGTCACTTCCCAGTCTCACTGACCATCTGCATGGCCACTGGTTCAATCTCTCACCGATTTAAAGGAATTAAAAGGAATTGGTCAGTCTAATAATCCTTTAATTAGTTCAAGGACACTTTCCTGGAAGGACAAGGAAGGAAACCAGGGGACTGTCACTCCTTTTGTGGTTCTGGGCCTGCCTTTGGGGAAGGGACATACTTTCACAAGATTACTATATAAGTAATCTTATATAGCCCAAACTCTACAGTCACACAACAAATGCTACGGATGAATTCTATCCCTGGCACAGGCTTGGGCAAGGCAGCTCAGGGGAGAGTCCAACCAATTCAGCCCATTCCAAGGAGGATAGACATGGGCTGGGATATTCAGGTTTTTAGTAGTGGCCATTGACCTTCCTGTACCCCATGCAGACAAAATTACCTGTATGACACAGACCCCTGTCTGGGTGGATCAGTGGCCCCTTACTCAAGAAAAGCTGCAGGCTGCCACTATGCTTGTACAGGAGCAGCTTATGGCTGGCCACATTGAGCCCTCCAACTCCCCTTGGAATACATGTATATTTGTTATAAAAAAGAAATCAGGAAAATGTAGAGTCCTTCAAGACTTAAGGGCAGTAAATAAGGTAATGAGGCCTATGGGGGAACTTCAGCCTGGATTGCCTTCGCCTGTGGCCATTCCTGCTAAATTTTACAAGATGGTCATTGACCTTATAGATTGTTTCTTTACTATTCCCTTGAACCCCGGGGACAGAGCCTACTTTGCATTCAGTCTTCCCCGTCTCAATTTTCAGGGACCCATGCTTCACTACCCATGGAAGGTATTACCCCAGGGCATGGCCAACAGCCCTACTCTCTGCCAGAAATTTGTGGCTCAGGCTGTGGACCCTGTCAGACTTAATTGGCCCCAGATATATATCTTACATTACATGGATGACCTTCTCCTTGCTGCACCTGACCCCATCTCCCTTGAGCAATGTTTTTCAGAACTCAGTAGAACCCTTAATGGATTGGGACTACAGATTGCTCCAGATAAGGTCCAAACCCAGGACCCTTTCAATTACCTGGGGTTGGAACTCCATTCAAACTGGGTCCTCATTCCTCGCATCCAGTTACACACTGACCATCTCCATACCCTAAATGATTTCCAACAATTGCTTGGCCATATCCAATGGCTTAGGCCTTATCTTAAACTTCCTACGTATTCTCTTTTTCCCCTCTATGAGATCCTCCAGGGCGACCCTGACCCCACATCACCTCTTGTGCTTTCCCCTGCAGCCAACGAGGCTTTGGTTCAGATAGCCATTGCCATTAATCAACAGTCTTGTTTTTAGTTTTCCTATGCCATACCTCTATATTTTATAGTTCTGCCCACACCACACACCTCCACAGGAGTCTTTTGGCAACATGCTCAAGAACCAAAACTTAAAGGCAAGATACTCCTCTGGGTTCACATGCCTGCTGTCCTTTCAAGAGTCATTTCCGTCTACCCCGAACAGGTGGCCTCACTGATTATAAAAGGACAACAGTCCTCTCAACAATATTTTGGTAAGGACCCTGATACCATACTCACATCCTATTCCAGGGATCAAAACCAGTTTTTGTTCCAAACCTTAGATAAGTGGGGGTTGCCTTGGCAGGGTTTATGGGGACCTTGGATAATCACCTCCCAGATGACCCCTTGCTCCATTTTGCTCGACTACATTCCTTCATCTTTCCAAAAATTACAAAAACTGGTCCCATTTCTCATGCACTTACAGTCTTTACAGATGGTTCTGCTAATGGTGTTGCAGCCTTTGTCACCCAAGGCTGCCCTACCTCCTTCGTAACGCCTTTTAGTTCAGTGCAGTTGGTTGAACTTTCAGCAATTTTAAAGGTCTTTCAGACCTATTCTGACCAACCTATTAATATCTATACAGATAGTGCCTATATTGCCTTTTCCGTCCCCTTGTTAGAAACCTCTCCAGCCATAAGGCCTACCTCCAATGCCACCCCACTTTTCTCCCAGATTCAACAGCTTGTCCTGACTCGCCAACACCCATTTTTTATAGGCCATATTAGAGCCCACAGAGATCTTCCTGGACTGTTAACTGATGGCAATGCACAGGCTGATGCCGCTACCAGGCTAACTTTCCCTGTCATGGTTGGCTCAGTCCTACAGGCCCAAACTGCCCATAAGATCCATGATTTAAATTCTCAGACCCTCTGTCTTCTTTTTAAGATCTCTAAACAACAGGCCCAAGGAATTGTCAAACAATGTCCCTCTTGTGTTGTTTCTCACCTTGCCCCACACTTGGGAGTCAACCCTCGAGGCCTCCTTCCCAACCAAATCTGGCAGACGGATGTTACTCATTGCCCCGAATTTGGCAGACAAAAATTTATCCATGTCTCTGTAGATATCTTTAGTGGCTTTATCTTCGCCTCTCCCCATGCTGGGGAAGCCACAAAGGATGTTCTTTCTCACCTGATTCTTGCCTTTTCTGCCTTGGGAAAACCAGCTAAGATGAAGACAGACAGTGGCCCCGCTTATACCAGCACAGGCTTCAAAAAAATTTGTGATAGTCTACAAATTATTCATACCACAGGGATACCTTATAATTCCCGGGGACAGGGCATAATAGAACAAGCCCACCAGATTCTAAAGACCTGGTTGGCTCACCTCAAGTCTTCTAACCATCATTTTACCTCCCTCAGAGATCAATTGAGCCATGCTCTGTTTGTTCTCAACTTCCTCACCTTAGATACTGCAGGGCACTCTGCTGCTGACAGGCACTGGCACCCGTCTCCAGATGCCACCAGGCCACTAGCCATGTGGTAAGATCCCCTCATGGGGCATTGGAAGGGCCCTGACCTGGTCCTTATATGGGGATGAGGTTCAGCCTGCATTCTTGACCAGATACACTCTGCTCCCAGATGGTTACCAGAACGCCTGGTTAGAGCTGTAAATATACCTGATCTGCCCAGGAGAGATAGCCCCTCTCCTGAGGAATCTTCTTTTGTTTTAAATGCTGTCCCTCCAGCAAGCCTTCCAGGCTGTTGTCCTCACCCACAGAACCCCCACCAGCCTTTTAGCTCTATTATCACTCTGCTCAGAGTTCCTGTGGGGGGACAGTGGGAACTTTACAGCAAACTGTATTTGAGACCTTTCACACAGCACACAAGTCCCATAGTCAATCATGTTCTGGGTTGAGCAGGGACACTGTCACAAATCCAGTCTGACAGTAGGGGTCATGTTTCCAAGGGCAGTGCTGAATTTTCATCCAAAGTGTCAGAAAAGCTTGTTGGACTTGCTGGCCTTGGTGTCACAGGCGGTCATAGCCGTGTTGGGCCAGCTTGACACAGCCTGTGGCTGGCAGGTAGCACAGCAGACTGGGTAGCACCAGAGAGAGGGCACCCATGAAGGACCAGTGGGTACAGCAGTTGGAGCAGGAGTAAAAGCAGGGATGGTCAGCCCAGGAGCCCTCATCATCCTCATTGGTGCAATGGTAGAAGATGCCTTGTACTAGGCACATGCATGTGCCATAGACCCAAATCTTCCTTGCTCAGTTGATTCTAACCTTCTGCTTATAATGATACTCTTTTAATAAATTTTGTAACACTGATGGCAGAGGAAGCCCACCGATCCCATCATATGTAGTGCACCTGCAGATCACTGGGTCAAGTCGCTGTGTTGCCACTCAGGGCACTTAGGTCCCTTCCACCTAGAATAACCTATTATTCCTCAGATCAATCCCTAGATCTCTAGGAAGAGGAGCCACACTGAGACGACTACCTTGATGGTAGCCTGTTACTGCCATCACCTTAGCAGTCGTTTTGGGTGTTGGAGCAGCAGGAACAGGCACAGGAATTGCCTCTCTGGTCCTGTCAAACCAACATTACTCTGAGCTTCAACTGTCCATAGATGAGGATATTGCCCAATTTGAGCAGGAAATTTCTGCCCTTGAGTCATCCCTTTCCTCCCTAGCTGAGGTAGTTTTACAGAACAGGAGAGGCCTGGATCTCCTCTTTCTATAACAGGGTGGTCTTTGTACTGCACTCTAAAAGGAATGTTGCTTCTATACAGACCACACTGGGGTAGTCAGGTACAGTATGGTAAAGGTTAGAAAAGGACTAGAAAAAGAGAAAAAGAAAAGGAGAACAAGAGCTTGAGTGGTTCTAGAATTAGTTTTCCGCCTCCCCTTGGCTAACGACCCTTATTTTTTCCCTCCTAGGATCTGTTGTAGGCTTGCTCCTGGTCCTTGCCTTTGGGCCATGGGCACTTTCCTGGCTCACTTGGTTTATCTGAAGCCAAATAACAGACCCGCGGGCCAGGTAGACCAGGTTCATTACCACCGCCTTGATATACAGGTCTCCAGGGTTGAAATTTCCCCTGACGAGAGATGCCCCACACAGACCCCTTCACTCGGGGGAGGCTGCACCTGTGTGTGGGAAAAAGGCTCACTCAAGGCATGATTGGAGTGCAGCTGGGACTGCACAGGCTGGGGACCACGATACCCCAAAGTCCCGAGAGCCTGGATTATATGCCCAGTTGCATAGCGGTTGTGCAGTAGCAGCCTTGAGCTTACCCATTTCTGCTCCCTCAAAAAACTGCACAGTCCATTGATTCTCACACTATGGGGATGCCCGTGGTGCTTGAGTCTGGAGAGACATTCCCACTCGGACCTTTTTTCACAATCTTTAGAGGGATAGGGCCTCTGTTATCCTCCATGCAAATCCTCTTTCAGAGCCCTCCTTTTAGACCATTCGAACCTAGTTTATGTTGGCCTTTAGATTTATTACTAAGAAGGGGGAGATGTCAGGGACAAGGACAGAATCTCTAGTTAGTGGAAAAATACAGACCCTAGATAAGACAGGGAACTAGATCATCTTACAGTCAGGTTGCCTAGCAACAGGACATTGAGTCAGAGCCCTTGATCCTTTCACCCTGTAAACATCATATACAAACATCCTGTTAGCTTGCTCTACCCTATGCAGATAACAGCTTCTTGCATAGGATGGAAGATAATCTACTGTTGTGCTCAGTTTCCTAAGCAGAGTTGAACTAGATATGGCCCGTGTGTGTAGGAAGCATAGTTCTTTTTTTCTGAGCAAGCTCATTGTTCTGGCTGTATAGGAAACCCAGTAGAGTAGAAGTGTGGGATAACTCATCCCTAACGGGCTTGAGAGCCAGTAGGCCCAAACAAGTAAAACAGATACTTTCTGAGAGCCAGCCTGGGTCTGCCTAAGGGTCTTAGCAACAGCAGCTGAAACATGATCTGGAGACAACCTGGACCAATGAGAGGCAGCCATGTCAAACCAGCGGATGCATATTCATCAGTCCTCCTTCTGTGGTGGTGTGGAAGTTGTATAAGGCTTGACTTTTCCTGAATAAACTGAACTTGTTGTTTTGACATTCTCCCGGAATCTGTGTGGTTTGTCTCTGAGCCTACTTGGCCCCCGCCCCCAAAGGGAACAACAGCAACAACCCTGCCACATCTGGCGCTGAAACCAAGGAAATTTGGTACTTGAACAGGGTCTGTTTGTCTCCCTTCACTCATGTGCAGCACTGGTTGAGAAGCCCCCTTGAGTGGTATATTTCGGTGACTAGGCCCCTCTACATTGTGTAAATTTGATCCCTTCAGCAGGTAAATGCTGGGACACCCACTTTCTTCTTTCTGTTTGTCTTATTTGTGAGTCTGTACGGTAGGGTGGCATATACTTATGTTCAGGCTTGCCTAGTGTTTCAACATAAGGGCTGGTCCCTCAGACAACAACAGCCACAGTCTGACTAGTTTTAGTTATATATGTGTATGTATGTGTGTGTTTGTGGGTTGTGATGCCTGGAGAGATGGATCAATAGTTGGTAGTGCTTGCTCCATAGATCTTTTCAGAGAACATGTGGTAACCTGATCTTTGGATGAGAGCTATGTTCCTGGCCAGAAAAAGGAAAGTAGCCTCAGGAGTAACTCTCCAATTGTTTGTTATGCTCATTTTGTTGACTATAACCAAAGGCCTAAAGTCATCTTCTACTGAGGAGGTCATTAAGGCCCACATCAAGCACTGCCAGAAACAATGTAACACTATCTATTGCCTTCATTCCATCCATGACTGTTATTTCCTCTGCCTCTGCTGGCAAGGAGAGGCAGGAGAATAGGCATAAAGTGAAGGAAAGGGATGGAAAGAGAGAAGAAATGGTTGCAGCAGCATCTAAGCCTATACCGGCAGCCCTTCTCTCTGCTTACCCCATGCCTCAAGTAGCTACCCCCTCACTGCAGTATCCACAGAGTGATTTGCCTGGATGTCTGCCTGCCGAGCCAGCTGCTCTGCATACCTCCCAGCCTGTTCTACCTATGTTGTCACACATGCTTACCGTGGCATTTCCAGTTAATGTGGGCCCCAATGCGGCCAACCAGCCATGGATATCTACCCCTCTTGCAGACCTGTCTTTGGTTTGTAAGGCTGCTAATGAATCAAGTCCTAACTCACCATATTTTGAGCAAGTCCTACGGCAATGGGTAATGCATTTACAGACTTATTATGACTGGAAGAATTTGATGAAGGCTGTGTTGGAGCCTATGGTCTTCCTTAATTGGCAAGCTGCCTATGATGACCAGGCTGAGGCTCAGGCTCATTTTAATATACAGTACAACATCGCTGTTTCTCTCAAGATGCTTATGGGCCTAGGACCATATGTTACCCTGTTATACAAGCCCAAATTGGACAACACACTTATTTACTTGTATTAGGAGACACCATTGCTCTTGGTGCATTGAAGGGATTCATTCACCCTTCAGTGACAACACTGTTCCCTTATTAACCAGGGGGTGAGGATATGCTTACATTTTCCCCCAGAATACCACCACACCGATATGGATATCCTCCAGAGATGTGCGTCCAGCAACAGACCAAGAGACTTTGGACAAAGAAGAAGCTTCAGAAGGGTAATGTACTGTGGTATTAGTAAAAGTCATGTCATCACTGGCAAGCAAACCTGTATATTAAGCAATTGCCTCACCCCCTACAAGGACGATTATACACCACCAAAAAGACTTCAATTGGCATGATAAAAATGACTGAGGTCCCATCCATGTCTTGAGATTGAAAATTTTGACTAACCCTTCTCTTGTTCAGATATCTTCTGCAACAGGTTCACCAACAGAAGGCGGCCAAAAAGGTGACCCTACAGGTTTTATTGGCACTCAGATACCTAGATCAAAGTCCTCCTAGAGAGATAATGCACATATGGCTCACTGAGATACAGAAGGCTACTACCTAAAGCCCACCACCCAGACAGCTCTCCAGGATTGATGCTCTTCCAGGACTGGTAGTCAATGATGGATATGAGCTTGTTTGGCAAGCCAATCTAAGACAGGCACAGTCCATTATGCTGAGCTCTCCTGAGGTGGGGTCAACAAGGTTAGGGCAATGCAACCTAGCTCCCACTGAGCATGTTCTATGAAATAATAAAAAGGGGTGGATATGTGGGATGACTCATCCCTAAGAAGCTTGAGAGCCAGACGGCCCAAACCAAAAAAAAGGTACTTTCTGAGAGCCAGCCTGGGTCTGCCTAAGGGACTTAAAAACAGCAGCAGAAACATGATCTGGAGATGAGCAACAGTTCTTTTCAGGTAAGGAAAGTCACTATTGGGCTCCCACATAGACATACAGTGGAAATGGCACTTGCATCTGTTCCCAGCAAGTAGAGGGCTTTGGATGCAAGAGAAGCTACTGTTCTTGTCAGTTTCCTAAGCAGAGTTGAACTAGATATGGCCCGTGTGTATTGGAAGCACAGTTCTTTTGTTCTGAGTAAGCTCAATGTTCTGACTCTCTAGGTAACACAGTAGAGAAGAAGACTGCTCTTTTTCTCAAAAGCAGAGTGTGGTTCTCATTAGGCAACCTAGTGTTGAATTCCCCTTCATAAATGGAATTGAATCACATGCAGTCTCTGATCCTACGAACAAGAGTTCTTTTCAGGTAATGAAAGTGACTAATGAGTTCCCATTTAGATACACACTGGAAATGACACTCGTGTCTCTTCCCAGCAAGTACAGTGCATTGGATGGAAGAGAAGCTACTGTTGTGTTCAGTTACATAAGCAGAGTTGAACTAGATATGGCCCGTGTGTATTAGAAGCAGAGTTCTTATGTTCTGAGCAAGCTCACTGTTCTGCCTCTATAGGAAACAAAGTAGAGTAGAAGAGTGCTCTTTTCTCAAAAGCAGAGTGTGTTTCTCATTAGGCAATGCAGTGTTTAATTCCTCTTCATAAATGGAGTTGAATAAAGTGCAGTCTCTTATCCTACCAGAAACAGTTCTTTTCTGGTAAGGAAAGTCACTGTTGTGCTCCCATTGAAATACAAATTGGAAAGGGCACCTGCGTCTGTTCCCAGCAAGTACAGTGCATTGGATGGACGAGAAGCTACTGTTGTGCTCACTTTCCTAAGTAGAATTGAACTAGATATGGCCACTGTGTAGGTAGCACAGAACTTTTGTTCTGAGAAAGCTCATTCTTTTGCCTCTACAGGAAACACGGTAGGGTAGAAAAGTGTTCTTTTCTCAAAAGCTTTGTGCATTTCTTGTTAAGCAACCCAGTATTTTATTCCTTTTCATAAAAGGAGTTGAATCACATGCAGTCTCTTATCCTACAAGCAACAGTTCTTTTCTTGTAAGGAAAGTCACTTTTGGATTCCCATTGAGATACACAGTGGAAATGGCACTCGCGTCTGTCCCCAGAAAGTACAGTGCATTTCATGGAAGAGAAGCTACTGTTGTGCTCAGTTTTCTAAGCAGAGTTGAACTAGATATGGCCAGTGTGTGTAGGAAGCACAGTTCTTTTGTTCTAATAAAGCTTACTTTTCTTGCAGTATAGGAACAGTAGTGTAGAATAGTGCTCTTTTCTCAAAAGCAGAATGTGTTTCTCATTAGGCAACCCAATGTTGAATTCCTCTTCATAAATGGAATTGAATCACATGCAGTCTCTTATTGTACAAGCAACAGTTCTTTCACAGTAATGAAAGTCACCATTGGGCTCCCATTGAGATACACAGTGAAAATGGCACTCGCATGTGTTCCCAGCAAGTACAGTGAGTTTGATGGAAGAGAAGCTCAGTTTTTTGCTCAGTTTCCTAAGCAGAGTTGAACTCGATATGGCCTGTGTGTGTAGGAAGTACAATACTTTTGTTCTGAGCAAGCTTACTGTTCTGCTACTATAGGTAACACAGTAGCATAGAAGAACGCTCTTTTCGCAAATGCACAGTGTGTTTCTCGTTAGGCAATGGAAAACTGAATTCCCCTTCACAATCGTAGTTGAATCATATGCCGTCTCTTATCCTACCATCAACAGTTCTTTTCGGGAAATGAAAGTCACCATTGAGCTCCCATTGAGATACACAGTGGAAATGGAACTAGTGTCTGTTCCCAGCAAGTAGAGTAAATGGAATGAAGAGTAGCTACTGTTGTGCAAAGTTTCCTAAGCATAGTTGAACTGGATTTGGCCATGTGTGTAGGAAGCGCAGTTCGTTTGTTCTAAGTAAGCTCACTGTCCTCCCTGTAAAAAACCACAGAAGAGTAGAAGAGGGCTCTTTTTTCAAATAAGAGTGTGTTTCTCATTAGCAACCACATGTTGAAACCCCTTCATAAACAGAGTTGAATCACATGCTGTCTCTTATCCTAAGAGCAGCAGATCTCTTCAGGTAAGGAAAGTAACTATTGGGCTCCCAATGGGATACACAGTGGAAATGTCACTCACATCTGTTCCCAGCAAGTACAGTGCATTAGATGGAACAGAAGCTACTGCTGTACAAAGTTTCCTAAGCAGAGTTGAACTAGATATGGCCCATGTGTAGGACACACAGATATTTTTTTCTGAGCAAGCTCACTGTTCTGCCTCTATAGGAAACACAGTAGAATAGAAGAGTGACCTTTCTCAAAAGTAGAGTGTGTTTCTTGTTAGGCAACCCAGTATTGAATTCCCCTTCATAAACGGAGTAGAATCATATGCAGTCTCTTATGCTATGAGCAACATTTCTTTTAGGGTAAGAAAAGTAACTTTGTGCTCCCATTAAGAGACACAATAGAAATGCCACTCACGTCTGTTCCCAGCAAGTACAGTGAATTGGATGGAAGAGAAGCTACTGTTCTTGTCAGTTTCCTAAGCAGAGTTGAACTATATATGGCCTGTGTGTGTGAGAAGCACAGTTCTTGTTATCTGAGCAAGCTCACTTTTTTACTCTTTTAGTAAACACAGTAGAATAGAAGTGATACCTTTTCTCAAAAGCAAATTTGTTTCTCCTTAGCAAACTCAGTGTTGAATTCCCCATCATAAACGGAGTTGAATCACATGTAGTCTCTTATCCTATGAGCAAGAGTTCTTTTCAGTTAAGCAAAGTCACTATTGGGCTCCCATATACACAGTGGAAATGGCACTGACGTCTGTTCCCAGCAAGTACAGTGCATTTGATGTTAGAACAGCTACTGTTGTGCTCAGTTTCCTAAGCAGGGTTGAACTAGAAATGGTCCGTGTGTGTAAGAAGCATAGTTCTTTTGTGCTGAGCAAGTTCACTGTTCTGACAGTATAGGAAACACAGTAGAGTAGAAGAGAGTTCCTTTCTCAGAGTGTGTTTCAAATTAGCCAACCCAGTATTGATTTTCCCTTCATAAACGGATTTGAATCACATGAAGTCTCTTATCGTATGAGCAACAGATCTTTTCCAGTAAGGAAAGTAAGTCTTGGGCTTCCTTTGAAATATGCTGTGGAAATGGCACTTGTGTCTACTCCCAGCAAGTACAGTGTATTGGATGGAATAGGAGCTACATTGTGCTCAATTTCCAAAGCAGTGTTAAACTAGATATGGCCCGTGTGTGTAGGAGGCACAGGTCTTTTGTTCTGAGAAAGCTCACTCTTCTGGCTGTATAGGAATAACAGTAGAGTAGAAGAGTACTCATTTCAGAAAAGCAGAGTGTGTTTCTAGTTAGACAACCCAGTGTTGAATTCCATTGCATAAAAGGAGTTGAATCACATGCAGTCACTTATCCTATGAGCAACAGTTCTTTTCTGGTAAGGAAAGTCACTCTTGGGCTCTGATTGATATACACAGTGGAAATGGCACTCATGTTTGTTCCCAGCAAGTACAGTGCATTTGATGGAAGAAAAACTACTGTTGTGCTCAATTTCCTAAGCAGAGTTGAACTAGATATGGCCCGTATCGTAGGAAGCACAGTTCTTTTGTTCTGAGCAAGTACACTGTTCTGGCTCTTGAGGAAACACAGTAGAGTTGAAGAGAGCACCTTTCTCAAAAGCAGAGTGTATTTCTCATTAGGCAACCCAGTATGGAATTGCCCTTCATAAATGAATTTGAATCACATGAAGTCTCTTATCGTATGAGCAACAGATCTTTTCTGGTAAGGAAATTCTCTCTTGGGCTCCCTTTGAGATACACAGTAGAAGTGGCACTTGGGTCTATTCCCAGCAAGTACAGTGCATTGGGTGGAAACGAAGCTACTGTTGTTCTCAGTTTCCTAAGCAGAGTTGAACTAGAAATGGCCCGTGTGTAGGAAGCACAAGTCTTTTCTTCTGAGCAAGCTCACTCTTCTGGCTATATAGGAAACAAAGTAGAGTTGAAGTGCTCTTTTCTCAAGAGTAGAGTGTGTTTTTCATTAGGCAACCCAGTGTTTAATTCCCCTTCATAAACGGAGTTGAATCACATGCAGTCTCTTATCCTATGAGCAACAGTTCTTTTCTGGTAAGGAAAGCCATTCTTGGGCTCCCGTTGTAGTACACAGTGGAAATGGCACTCGCGTCTATTCCCAGCAAGTACAGTTCACTGGTAGGAATAGAAGCTACTGTTGTGCTCAGTTTTCTAAGCAGAGTTGAACTATTACAGCGTGTGAGTATAGGAAACACAGTTCTTTTGTAGTGAGCAAGTTCACGATTTTGGGTGTATAGGAAACTCTGTAGAGTAGAAGAGTGCTTTTTTTTTTTAAAATCAAAAAACAGTGTCTTTTACATTAGGCAACCAAGTGTTTAATTCCCATTCATAAACGGAGATCAATCACATGCAATCTCTTATCCTATAAACAAAAATTTTTTTTGAGTAAGGAAAGTCACTCTTGGGCTCCCATATAGATCCACAGTGGAAATGACACTCGCATCTGTTCCCAGAAACTACATTACATTGGATGGTTGAGAAGCTCCTGTTTTGCTCAGTTTCCTAAGCAGAGTTGAACTATATATGGCCCGTGTTTAGGAAGCACAGTTCTTGGATTCTGAGCAATCTCATGGTTCGGCTGTCCAGGAAACCCAGTAGAGTAGAAAAATGCTCTTTCTGAAAAGCAGAGTGTGTTTCTGGTTAGGCAAACGAGTTTGAAATTCCCTGTCATAAACTGAGTTGAGACACATGCAGTCTCTTATCCTACAAGCAACAGTTCTTTTCAGGCAAGGAAAGTCACTATTGGGCTCCCACTGAGATACACAGTGGAAATGGCACTCTCATCTGTTCCCAGCAAGTACTGTGCATTGTATGAAAGAGAAAGTACTACTGTGCTCAGTTTCCTAATCAGAGTTGAACTAGATATGGTCCATCTGTATAGTAAACACAGTTCCGTTATTCTGAGAAAGCTCACCTTTCTGGTTGTGTAGGAAATACAGTAGAGTAGAAGAATGCTCTTTTCTGAAAAGCAGAGTGTGTTTCTCATTAGGCAACCCAGTATTGAATTGCCCTTAATAAATGGAGTTGAATCACGTGAAGTCTCTTAATTTATGAGTAACAAATCTTTTCGGGTAAGGAAAGTCACTATTGGGCTTCCATAGAGATACACAGTGGAAATGGCACTCTCGTTTATTCCCAGCAAGTACAGTGCATTGGATGAAATAGAAAGTACTGTTGTGCTCATTTTCCAAAGCAGAGTTGAACAAGATATGACCCGTCTGTATAGTAGGCACAGTTCCTTTATTCTGAGCAAGTTCACTGTTCTGGCTGTATAGGAACCACAGTAGGGTAGAAGAGAGCTCCTTTCTCAAAAGCAGAGTATGTTTCTTGTAAGGCAAGCTAGTGTTGAATTCCCATTCATAAACACAGATGAATCACATGAAGTCTCTTATCTTACAAGCAACAGATCTTTTCAGGTAAGGAAAGTCACTCTTGGGCTCCCTTTGAGATACACAGTGGAAATGGCACGTGCGTCTATTCCCAGCAAGTACAGTGCATTGGATGGTAGTGAAGCTACTGTTCTTGTCAGTTTCCTAAGCAGATAGAACTAGATATGGCCTGTGTGTGTAGAAAGCACAGTTCTTTTGTTCTGAGCAAGCTCACTCTTCTGGCCCTATAGGAAACACAGTAGAATAGAAGAGTGCTCTTTTCTCAAAAGCAGAGTGTGTTTCTTGTAAGGCGAGCTAGTGTTTGTTTCCCAGTCCTAAACGGAGTTGAATCACATGCAGTTTCTGGTCCTACGAGCAAGAGTTGTTTTCTGGTAAGAAGAGTCACTCTTGCGCTCCCATTGCCATACACAGTGCAAATAGCACTGGCGTCTGTTCCCAGCAAGTACAGTGTACTGGACTGAAGAGAAGCTACTGTTCTTGTCAGTTTCCTAAGCAGAGTTGAACTAGATAGGACCCGTGTGTAGGAAGCACAATTCTTTTGTTCTGAGCAAGCTCACTGTTCTGGCCCTATAGGAAACACAGTAGAGTAGAAGAGTGTTTTTTTCTCAAAAGCGGAGTGTGTTTCTTGTAAGGCGAGCTAGTGTTTGTTTCCCATTCATAAACGGAGTGGAATCACATGCAGTTTCTCATCCTATGATCAAGAGTTGTTTTCTGGTAACGAAAGTCACTATTGCGCTTCCATTGCCATACACAGTGCAAATAGCACTAACGTCTGTTCCCAGCATTTGCAGTGTATTGGACTGAAGAGAAGCTACTGTTCTTGTCAGGTTCCTAAGCAGTGTTGAACTCATATGGCCGTGTGTTTAGGAAACACAGTTCTTTTGTTCTGAGCAACGTCACTGTTCTAGCCCAATAGGGAATTCAGTAGAGTAGAAGAGTGCTCTTTTCTCAAAAGCAGTGTGTGTTTCTTGTAAGGCAAGCTAGTGTTTGTTTCCCATTCATAAACAGAGTTGAATCACATTCAGTTTCTGGTCCTATGTGGAAGAGTTGTTTTCTGGTAAGGAAAGGAACTATTGCACTCCCATTGCCATACACAGTGCAAATAGCACTCGCGTCTGATCCCAGCAAGTACAGTGTATTGGACTAAAGAGAAGATAATGTTCTTGTGTTTTTCCTAAGCAGAGTTGAACTTGATATGGCCCGTGTGTGTAGGAAGCACAGTTCTTTTGTTCTGAGCAAGCTCACTGTTCTGGCCCTATAGGAAACACAGTAGAGTAGAAGAGTGCTCTTTTCTGAAAAGCAGAGTGTGTTTTTTGTAAGGCGAGCTAGTGTTTGTTTCCCATTCATAAAAGGAGTTGAATCACATGCAGTTTCTAGTCTAATGAGCAAGAGTTGTTTTCTGGTAAGTTAAGTCACTATTGCGCTCCCATTGCATTTCACAGTGCAAATAGCACTCGTGTCTGTTCCCAGCAAATACAGTGTAAAGGACTGAAGAGAAGCTACTGTTCTTGTCTTTTTCCTAAGCAGAGTTGAAGTAGATATGTCCTGTGTGTGTAGGAAACAGAGTTCTTTTGTACTGAGGAAGCTCCTTGTTCTGGCCCTATAGGAAACACATTAGAGTAGAAGAGTGCTCTTTTCTCAAAAGCAGGTGTGTTTCATGTAAGGTGAGCTAGTGTTTGTTTCCCATGCATAAACGGAGTTGAATCACATGCAATTTATGGTACTAAGTTCCAAGAGTTGTTTTCTGGTAAGGTAAGTCATTATTGCGCTTCCAATGCCAAACACAGTGCAAATAACACTCGCGTCTGTTCCCAGCAAGTACACTGAATAGGACTGAAGGGAAGCTACTGTTCTTGTCACTTTCCTAAGTAGAGTTGAACTAGATATGGCCCGTGTGTGTAGGAAGCACAGTTCTTTTGTTCTGAGCAAGCTCACTGTTCTGGCCCTAAAGGAAACACAGGAGAGTAGAAGAGTGCTCTTTTCTCAAAAGCAGAGTGTGTTTCTTGTAAGGCAAGCTATTGTTTGTTTCCCATTCATAAACGGAGTTAAATCACATTCAGTTTCTGATCGTATGTTGAAGAGTTGATTTCTGGTAAGGAAAGCCACTATTGCGCTCCCATTGCCATGTACAGTGCAAACAGTACTCGCGTCTGTTCCTAGCAATTACAGTGTATTGGACTGAAGAGAAGCTACTCTTCTTGTCAGTTTCCTAAGCAGAGTTGAACTACAAATGGACTGTGTGTGTAGGACGCACAGTTCTTTTGTTCTGAACAAGCTCATTTTTCTGGCAGTATATAAACACATTAGAGAAGAAGAGTGCTCTTTTGTCAAAAGCAGAGTGTGTTTCTTGTAAGGTGAGCTAATGTTTGTTTCCCATGCATAAACGGAGTTGAATCACATGCAGTTTCCGGTCCTATGTTCAAGAGTTGTTTTCTGGTAGGTAAAGTCACTATTGCGCTCCTTTTGCCATACACAGTGCAAATAACACTCGCTTCTGTTCCCAGCAAGTAGAGTGTATTGGACTGAAGAGAAGCTACTGTTCTTGTCAGTTTCCTAAGCAGAGTTGAACTAGATATGGCCTTTGTGTGTAGGAAGCACAGTTCTTTTTTTGTGAGCAAGCTCACTGTTCTGGCCCTATAGGGAACACAGTAGAGTAGAAGAGTGCTTTTTTCTCAAAAGTGGAGTGTGTTTCTTGTAATACAAGCTAGTGTTTGTTTTCCATTCATAAACAGATTTGAATCACATGCAGTTTCTTGTCCTATGAGCAAGAGTTGTTTTCTGGTAAGGAAAGTCACTATTGTGCTCCGATTGCCTATCACAGGGCAAATGGCACTAACGTCTGTTCCCAGCAAGTAGAAAGTGTTGGACTGAAGAGAAGCTACTGTTCTTGTCAGTTTCCTAAGCAGTGTTGAACTGAATATGGCCTGTGTGTTTAGGAAACACAGTTCTTTTGTTCTGAGTAATGTCACTGTTCTAGCACAATAAGAAATAAAGTAGAGTAGAAGTGTGCTCTTTCTCAAAAACAGTGTGTGTTTCTTGTAAGGCGAGCTAGTGTTTGTTTCCCATTCATAAACAGAGTTGAATCACATTCAGTTTCTGGTCCTATGTGGAAGAGTTGTTTTCTGGTAAGGAAAGTAACTATTATGCTCCCAATGCCATACACAGTGCAAATAGCACTCGCGTCTGATCCCAGCAAGTGCAGTGTATTAGACTGAAGAGAAGATAATGTTCTTGTCTTTTTCCTAAGCAGAGTAGAACTAGATATGGCCCGTGTGTGCAGAAGCACAGTTCTTTGTTCTGAGCAAGCTCACTGACCTGGCCCTAAGGAAACACATTAGAGTAGAAGAGTACTCTTTTTCTCAAAAGCAGAGTGTGTTTCTTGTAAGGCAAGCTAGTGTTTGTTTTTCATTCATAAACAAGTTGAATCACATTCAGTTTCTGGTCCTATGTGGAAGAGCTGTTTTCTGGTAAGGAAAGCCACTATTGTGCTCCCATTGCCATATACAGTGCAAATAGCACTCGCGTCTGTTCCCAGGAAGTACCGTGTATTGGACTGAACAGAAGCTACTGTTCTTGTCAGTTTCCTAAGCAGAGTTGAACTAGATATGGCCCGTGTGTGTAGGAAGCACAGTTCTTTTGTTCTGAGCAAGCTCACTGTTCAGGGCCTATAAGAAACACAGTAGAGTAGAAGAGTGCTCTTTTCTCAAAAACAGAGTGTGTTTGTTGTAAGGCGAGCTAGTGTTTGTTTCCCATTTATAATCAGAGTTGAATTACAATCAGTTTCAGGTCTATTGAGCAAGAGTTGTTTTCTGGTAAGTTAAGTCACTATTGTGCTCCCAATGCCATACAACGTGAAAATAGCACTCGTGTCTGTTCCCTGCAAGTACAATGTAATGGACTGAAGAGAAGCTACTGTTCTTGTCTTTTTCCTAAGCAGAGTTGAACTAGATATGGCCCTTGTGTGTAGAAAGTACAGTTCTTTTGTTCTGAACAAGCTCATTTTTCTGGCCCTATAGGAAACACATTAGAGAAGAAGAGTGCTTTTTCACAAAAGCAGAGTGTGTTTCATGTAAGGTGAGCTAGTGTTTGTTTTCCATGCATAAACGGAGTAAATCACATACAGTTTCTGGTCCTTTGTGCAAGAGTGTTTTCTGGTAAAGAAAGTCACTGTTGCTATCCCATTGCCTATCACAGGGCAAAGAGCACTCCTGTCAGTTCTCAGCAAGTACCGTGTATTGAACTGAAGAGAAGATACTGTTCTTGTCTTTTTCCTAAGCAGAGATGAACTAGATATGGCCCGTGTGTGTAGGAAGCACAGATCTTTTGTTCTGAGCAAGCTCACAGTTCTAGCCCTATAGGAAACACAGTAGAGTAGAAGAGTGCTCTTTTCTCAAAAGCAGAGTGTGTTTCATGTAAGGCGAGCTACTTTTTTTTCCCATTCATAAACGGAGTTGAATCACATTTATTATCTGGTCCTATGAGCAAGAGTTGTTTTCTGGTAAGGAAAGTCACTTTGACAATCCCATTGCCATACAGAGTGCAAACAGCTCTCACGTCTCATCCCAGCAATTACAGTGTATTGGAATGAAGAGAAGCTACTGTTCTTGTCAGTTTCCTAAGCAGAGATGAACTAGATATGACCTGTGTGTGTAGGAAGCACAGTTCTTTTGTTCTGATTAACGTCACTGTTCTAACCAAATACGGAATAAAATAGAGTAGAATAGTGCTCTTTCTCAAAAGCAGAGTGTGTTTCTTGTAAGGCGAGCTAGTGTTTGTTTCCCATTCATAACCTGAGTTGAATTACATTATGTTTCATGTCCTACGTGGATGAGTTGTTTTCTGGTAAGGAAAGCTACTTTGCGCTCCTATTGCCATATACAGTGCAAATAGCACTAGCGTCTGTTCCCAGCAAGTAAAGTGTAATGGACTGAAGAGAAGCTACTGTTCTTGTCTTTTTCCTAAGCAGAGTTGAAGTAGATATGGCCCGTGTGTGTAGGAATCACAGTTCCTTTGTTCTGAGCTAGCTCATTTTTCTGGCCCTATAGGAAACACATTAGAGAAGAAGAGTGCTCTTTTCTAAAAAGCAGAGTGTGTTTCATGTAAGGCAAGCTAGTGCTTTTTCCCATGCATAAACAGAGTTGAATCACATGCAGTGTCTGGTCCTATGTTCAAGAGTTGTTTTCTGGTAGGTAAAGTCACTATTAGGCTCCTATTGCCATACACATTGCAAATACTACTCGCATCTGTTCCCATCAAATAGAGTGTATTAGACTGAAGAGAAGCTACTGTTCTTGTCAGTTTCCTAAGCAGAGTTGAACTATATATGGCCGTGTGTGTGGGAAGCACAGTTCTTTTGTTCTGAGCAAGCTCACTGTTCTGGCCTTTAGGGAACACAGTAGAGTAGAAGAGTGCTCTTTTCTCAAAAGCAGAGTGTGTTTCTTGTAAGGCGAGCTAGTGTTTGTTTCCCATTCATAAACACAGTTGAATCTCATGCAGTTTCTGGTCCTATGAGCAAGAGTTGTTTTCCGGAGGTAAGTCACTATTGCGCTCCCAATGCCATACACAGTGCAAATAGCACTTGTATCTGATGCCAGCAACTACAGTGGATTGGACTGAAGAGAAGCTACTGTTTTTGTCAGTTTCC
The DNA here is from genome assembly GCF_949786415.1 of Peromyscus eremicus. Lineage (NCBI taxonomy): Eukaryota > Metazoa > Chordata > Mammalia > Rodentia > Cricetidae > Peromyscus > Peromyscus eremicus. The sequence goes on along the minus strand of NW_026734982.1, from coordinate 144,031 downwards.
TAAGCAGAGTTGAAGTAGACATGGTCCGTGTGTGTAGGAAGCACAGTTCTTTTGTTCTGAGCCAGCTCACTGTTCTAGCCCTATAGGGAACACAGTAGAGTAGGAGAGTGCTCTTTTCTCAAAAGCAGAGTGTGTTTCTTGTAAGGCGATGTATTGTTTTTTTCTATTCATAAATGGAGTTGAATCATATGCATTTTCTTGTCTTATATACAAGAGTTGTTTTCTGGTAAGGAAAGTCATTGTTGCGATCCCATTGCCTATCACAGGGCAAATAGCACTCCCGTCAGTTCCCAGGAAGTACAGTGTATTGGACTGAAGAGAAGATACTGTTCTTGTCTTCTTCCTAAGCAGAGTTGAGCTAGATATGGCCCGTGTGTGTAGGAAGCACAGATCTTTTGTTATGAGCAAGCTCACAGTTCGAGCCCTATAGGAAACACAGTAGAGTAGAAGAGTGCTCTTTTCTCAAATGCAGAGTATGTTTCTTTTAAAGCAGTCTAGTGTTGGTTTCCCATTCATAAATGGAGTTGAACCACATGCAGTTTCTGTTCCTACCAGCAAGAGTTGTTCTCTGATAAGGATAGTCAGTATTTCGCTCCCAATGCCATACACAGTGCAATAGCACTCGCGTCTGATCCCAGCAAGTACAGTGTATTGGGCTGAAGAGAAGCTACTGTTCCTTTCAGTCTCCTAAGCAGAGTTGAACTAGATAGGGCCCGTGAATGTAGGAAGCACAGTTCTTTTCTTCTGAGGTATTTCGCTGTTCTGGACTATAGAAAACACAGTAGAGTAGAAGAGTGCTCTTTTCCCAAAAGCAGAGTGTGTTTCTTGTAAGGTGAGCTAGTGTTTTCATTTCCCATTCAAAAACAGAGTTGAATCACATGCAGTTTCTGGTCCTATGTGCAAGAGTTGTTTTCTGGTAAAGTAAGTCACTATTGCACTCCCATTGCCATGCACAGTGCAAATAACACTCATGTCTGTTAACAGCAAGTACAGTGTATTGGACTGAAGAGAAGCTACTGTTCTTGTCAGTTTCCTAAGCAGAGTTGAACTATATATGGCCTGTGTGTGTAGGAAGCACAGTTCTTTTGTTCTGAGCAAGCTCACTGTTCCCGCCCTACAGGAACACAGTAGAGTAGAAGAGTGCCCTTTTCTCCACACCAGAGTGTGTTTCATGTAAGGCGAGCTAGTATTTGTTTCCCCTTCATAAAGGTAGTGGAATCACATACAGTTTCTAGTCCTACGAGCAAGAATTGTTTTCTCATTAGGAAGGTCACTATTGCGATCCCACTGCCTATCACAGTACAAATAGCACTCGCGTCTGTTCCCAGCAAGAACATTGTATTGGACTCAAGAGAAGCTACAGTTCTTGTAAGTTTCCTAAGCAGAGTTGAACTCGATATGGCCTGTGTGTGTAGGAAGCATATTTCTTTTTTTCTGAGCAAGCTCGCTGTTCTGTCCCTATAGGAAATACAGTAGAGTAACAGAGTGCTCTTTTCTCAAAAGAATAGTGTGTTTCTTGTAAGGCGAGCTAGTGTTTGTTTCTTTTTCACAAAAGGAAGTGAATCACATGCAATTTCTGGTCCTACCAGCAAAATTTGTTTTCTGGTAAGGAAATTCACTATTGTGCTCCCAATACCATAAACAGTGTAAATAGCACTCGCGTCTGATCCCAGCATGTAGAAGGTATTGGGCTGAAGAGAAGCTACTGTTCTTGTCAGTTTCCTAAGCAGAGTTGAACTAGATATGGCCGTGTGTATAGAAAGCACAGTTCTTTTGTTCTGAGCAAGCTTACTGTTCTGGCCCTATAGGAAACACAGTAGAGTAGAAGAGTGCTCTTTTCTCCAAAGCAGAGTGTGTTTTTTGCAATGTGAGCCAGTGTTTGTTTCCCATTCATAAATGGAGTTGAATCACATGCAGTTTCTGGTCCTATGTGGAAGAGTTGTTTTCTGGTAAGAAAAGTCACTATTGCGCTGCAATTGCCCTACCCAGTGCAAATAGCACTCGCGTCTGTTCCCAGCAATTACAGTGTATTGGACTGAAGAGAAGCTACTGTTCTTGTCAGTTTCCTAAGCAGAGTTGAACGCCATATGGCACGTGTGTGTAGGAAGCACAGTTTTTTTTGTTCTGAGCAAACTCACTGTTCTGGCCCTATAGGGAACACAGTATAGTAGAAGAGTGCTGTTTTCTCAAAAGCAGAGTGTGTTTCTTGTAAGGCGATCTAGTGTTGGTTTCCCTTTCATAAACGGAGTTGAATGACATGTAGTTTGTGTTCCTATGAGCAAGAGTTTTTTTTGGTAAGGAAAGTCACTATTTCGCTCCCAATGCCATACTCAGTGCAAATAGCACTCGTGTCTGATACCAGCAAGTACAGTTTATTGGGCTGAAGAGAAGCTACTGTTCTTGTCAGTTTCCTAAGCAGAGTTGAACTAGATAGGGACCATGTGTGTAGGAAGCACAGTTCTTTTGTTCTGAGTAAGCTCACTGTTCTGGCCCTATAAGAAACACATTAGAGTAGAAGAGTGCTCTTTTCTCAAAAGCAGAGTGTGTTTCTTGTAAGGCGAGCTAGTGTTTGTTTCCCATTCAGAAATGGAGTTGAATCACATGCAGTTTCTGGTCCTATGAGCAAGAGTTGTTTTCTGGTAAAGTAAGTCAAGATTGTGCTCCCATTGCCATAAACAGTGCAAATAGCACTCGCGTCTGTTCCCAGCAAGTGCAGTGTATTGGACTGAAGAGAAGCTACTGTTCTTGTCAGTTTCTTAAGCAGAGTTGAACTTCATATGGCACGTGTGTGTAGGAAGCACAGTTCTTTTGTTCTGAGAAACATCACTGTTCTGGCCCTATAGGGAACATAGTAGAGTAGAAGAGTGCTATTTTCTCAAAAGCAGAGTATGTTTCTTGTAAGGCGATCTAGTGTTGGTTTCCCTTTCATAAATGGAGTTAAACCGCATGCAGTTTCTGGTCCTATGAGCAAGAGATTTTTTCTGGTAAGGAAAGTCACTATTTTGTTCCCCATGCCAATCACAGTGCAAATAGCACTTGCGTCTGATCCCAACAAGTACAGTGTATTGGGCTGAAGAGAAGCTACTGCTCTTGTGAGATTCCTAAGCAGAGTTGAAGTAGATAGGCCTCATGTGAGTAGTAAGCACAGTTCTTTTGTTCTGAGCAAGCTAACTATTCTGGTCCTATAGGGAACATAGTAGAGTAGAAGGGTGCTCTTTTCTCAAAAGCAGAGTGTGTTTCTTGTAAGGCGAGCTAGTGTTTGTTTTGCATTCATAAAAAGAGTTGAATCACATGCAGTTTGTGGTCCTATGAGCAAGAGTTGTTTTCTGGTAAGGTAAGTCACTATTGTGCTCCCATTGCCATACACAGTGCAAATAGCACTCGCGTCTGTTCCCAGCAAGTACAGTGTATTGGACTGAAGAGAAGCTACTGTTCTTGTCAGTAACCCAAGTGAGAGTTGAACTCGATATGACCATGTGTGTAGGAAGCACAGTTTTTTTGTTCTGAGCAATGTCACTTTTCTGGCACTATAGAGAACACAGTAGAGTAAATGAGTGCTATAGTCTCATAAGCAGAGTGTGGTTCTTGTAAGACGAACTAGTGTTGGTTTCCCTTTCATAAACGGAGTAGAACCACATGTAGTTTCTGGTCTTACGAGCAAGAGTTGTTTTCTGGTAAGGAAAGTCACTAATGTGCTCCCGTTGTCCTACACAGTGCTAATAACACTCGCGTCTGTTCCCAGCAAGTACAGTGTTTTGGACTGAAGAGAAGCTACTTTTCTTGTCAGTTTCCTAAGCAGAGTTGAACTTCATATGTTCCGTGCGTGTTGGAAATACAGTTCCTTGTTCTGAGCAATGTCACTGTTCTGGCCATATAGGGAACACAGTAGAGTAGAAGAGTGCTCTTTTCTCAAAAGCAGAGTATGTTTCTTGTAGGGCGATCTAGTGTTGATTTCCCTTTCATAAACGGAGTTGAATGACATGCAGTTTCTGGTCTTACGAGCAAGAGTTTTTTTTGGTAAGGAAAGTCGCTATTTCGTTCCCAATGCCTTACACAGCGCAAGTAGCACTCATGTCTGATCCCAGCAAGTACAGTTTATTGGACTGAGGAGAAGCTACTGTTCTTATCAGTTTCAAAGCAGAATTGAACTAGACATGGCCCGTGTGTGTAGTAAGCACAGTTCTTTTGTTCTGAGTACGTTCACTCTTCTGGCCCTATAGGGAACACAGTAGAGTAGAAGAGTACTCTTTTCTCCACAGCAGAGTGTGTTTCATGTAAGGCGAGTTAGTGTTTGTTTCCCATTCATAAACGTGATTGAATCACATACAGTTTCTGGTCCTGCTAGCAAGAATTGTTTTCTGGTAAGGAAAGTCACTATTGTAATCTCATTGCCTATGACAGTGCAAATAGCACTCCTGTCTGCTCCCTGCAAGAACAGTGTATTAGACTGAAGAGAAGATACTGTTCTTGTCAGTTTCTTACCATTGTTGAACTAGAAATTCCCCGTGTGTGTAGGAGGCACAGTTCTTTTGTTCTGAGCAATCTCACCTTTCTGGCCCTAGAGGAAACACAGTAGAGTATAAGAGTGCTCTTCTCTCAAAAGCAGAGTGTGTTTCTTGTAAGGCGAGCTAGGGTTTGTTTTCCATTCACAATGGAGTTGAATCACATGCAGTTTCTGGTCCTACGTGGAAGAGTTGTTTTCTGGTAAGGAGAGTCACTATTGTGCTCCCATTCCCCTACACAGTGGAAATAGCACTCGTGTTTGTTCCCAGCATGTAGAGAGTATTGGAATGAAGAGAAGCTACTTTTCTTGTCAGTTTCCTAAGCCGAGTTGAACTTCATATGATCCGTGTGTGTAGGGAGCACATTTCTTTTGTTCTGAGAACGTGACTGTTCTGGCCTTATAGGGAACACAGTAGAGTGGAAGAGTGCTGTTTTCTCAAAAGCAGAGTATGTTTCTTGTAAGGCGATCTAGTGTTGGTTTCCCTTTCATAATCGGAGTTGAATGACATGCAGTTTCTGGTCCTACGAGCAAGAGTTTCTTTTGGTAAGGAAAGTCACTATTGCGCTCCCATTGCCATACACAGTGCAAATAGCACTTGTGTCTGATCCCAGCAAGTACAGTTTAATGGGCTGAAGAGAAGCTACTGTTCTTGTCAGTTTCCTAAGCAGAGTTGAACTAGATAGGGACCGTGTGTGTAGGAAGCACAGTTCTTTCGTTCTGAGTAAGCTTACTGTTCTGGCCCTATAAGAAACACATTAGAGTAGAAGAGTGCTTTTTTCTCAAAAGCAGCGTGTGTTTCTTGTAAGGCGAGGTAGTGTTTGTTTCCCAGTCAGAAATGGAGTTGAATCACATTCAGTTTCTGGTCCTATATGCAAGAGTTGTTTTCTGGTAAAGTAAGTCAAGATTTTGCTCCCATTGCCGTACACAGTGCAAATAGCACTCGCGTCTGTTCCCAGCAAGTACAGTGTATTGGACTGAAGAGAAGCTACTGTTTTTGTCAGTTTTCTAAGCACAATTGAACTCGATATGGCCCGTGTGTGTTGGTAGCACAGTTCATTGTTCTGAGCAATGTCACTGTTCTTTCAATATAGGGAACACAGTAGAGTAGAAGAGTGCTCTTTTCTCAGAAGCAGAGTGTGTTTCTCGTAAGGCGCGATAGTGTTTGTTTCCCTTTCATAAAGGGAGTTGAATCACATGCAGTTTCTGGTCCTATGAGCAAGAGTGTTTTTTTCGTAAGGAAAGTCACTATTTCGCTCCCATTGCCATACACAGTGCAAATAGCACTCACATCTGTTCCCAGCATGTACAGTTTATAGGACTGAAGAGAAGCTACTGCTTTTGTAGGTTTCCTAAGCAGAGTTGAATTTGATATGCACGTGTGTGTAGGAAGCACAGTTCTTTGTTCTGAGCAATGTCATTGTTCTGGCCTTATAGGGAACACTGTGGAGTACAAGAGTGCTCTATTCTCATAAGCAGAGTGTGGTTCTTGTAAGGCGAGCTAGTGTTTGTTTCTCTTTCATAAATGGAGTTGAACCACATGCAGTTTCTGGTCCTATGAGCAAGAATGTTTTTCTGGTAAGGAAAGTCACTAATGCGCTCCCATTGCCCTACACAGTGCAAATAACACTCGCGTCTGTTCCCAGCAAGTATATTGTATTGTACTGCAGAGAAGCTACTTTTCTTGTCAGTTTCCTAAGTAGAGTTGGACTTCATACGGCACTTGTGTGTAGGAAGCAAAGTTCTTTTGTTCTGAGAAACGTCACTGTTCTGGCCCTATAGGGAACATAGTAGAGTAGAGAGTGCTCTTTTCTCAAAAGCAGAGTATGTTTCTTGTAAGGTGATCTAGTGTGGTTTCCCTTTCATAAATGGAGCTGAATCACATGCAGTTTCTGCTCCTACGAGCAAGAGGTTTTTTCTGGTAAGGAAAGTCACTTTTTCGTTCCCCATGCCAATCACAGTGCAAATAGCACTCGCGTCTGATCCCAGCAAGTACAGTGTATTGGGCTGAAGAGAAGCTACTGTTCTTGTCAGATTCCTAAGCAGAGTTGAACTAGATAGGCCTCATGTGTGTAGGAAGCACAGTTCTTTTGTTCTGAGCAAGCAAACTGTTCTGGTCCTATAGGGAACATAGTAGAGTAGAAGGGTGCTTTTTTTTCAAAAGCAGAGTGTGTTTCTTGAAAGGAGAGCTAGTGTTTGTTTTGCATTCATAAAAAGAGTTGAATCTCTTGCAGTGTGGTCCTATGAGCAAGAGTTGTTTTCTGGTAAGATAAGTCACTATTGCGCTCCATTGCCATACACAGTGCAAATAGCACTCGCGTCTGTTCCCAGCAAGTACAGTGTATTGGACTGAAGAGAAGCTACTGTTCTTGTCAGCATCCTAAGGAGAGTTGAACTCGATATGACCGTGTGTGTAGGAAGCACATTTTTTTGTTCTGTGCAATGTCACTGTTCTGGCACTATAGGGAACACAGTAGAGTAAATGAGTGCTCTATTCTCATAAGCAGAGTGTGGTTCTTGTAAGATGAACTAGTGTTGGTTTCCCTTTCATAAACGGAGTAGAACCACATGCAGTTTGTGGTCCTATGAGCAACAGTTTTTCCTGGTAAGGAAAGTCACCATTTCCCTACCAATGCCATACTCAGTGCAAATAGCACTCTCTTTTAATCCCAGCAAGTACAGTGTATTGGGCTATAGAGAAGCTACTGTTCTTGTCAGTTTCCTAAGCAGAGTTGAACTAGATAGGGCCCTTGTCTGTAGGTATCACAGTTCTTTTGTTCCGAGCAACCTCAGTGTTCTGGTTCTATAGAGAACACAGTAGAGTAGAAGGGTGCTCTTTCCCCAAAAGTGGAGTGTGTTTCTTGTAATCGAGCTAGTGTTTGTTTCCCATTCATAAACTGAGTTGAATCACATGCATTTGTGGTCCTAGGTGCAAGAGTTGTTTTCTGGTAAAAAAAAAAAAGTCAGTATTGCGCCCCCATTTCCAAACACAGTGCAAATAGCACTCGTGTTGTTCCCAGCAAGAACAGTGTATTGGATGGAAGGCAAACTACTGTTCTTGTAAGTTTCCTAAGCATGGTTGAACTAGACATAGCCCGTGTGTGTAGGAAGCACAGTTCTTTTGTTCTGAGCAAGCTCACTGTTCTGGCCCTATGGGAAACACAGTAGAGTAGAAGGGTGCTCTTTTCTCAAAAACAGAGTGTGTTTCTTGTAAGGCGAGCAAGTGTTTGTTTCCCAGTCAGAAATGGAGTTGAATCACATGCAGTTTCTGGTCCTAGGAGCAAGAGTTGTTTTCTGGTAAGAAGAGTCACTATTGCGCTCCCATTGCCATACACAGTGCAAACAGCACTCGCTTCTGTTCACAGCAAGTACAGTGTATTGGAATGAAGAGAAGCTACTGTTCTTGTCAGTTTCCTAAGAAGAATTGAACTTCATATGGCCCGTGTGTATAGGAAGCACAGTTCTTTTGTTCTGAGCAACGTTACTGTTCTGGTTCTATAGGGAACACAGTAGAGTAGAAGAGTGCTCTTTTGTCAAAAGCAGAGTGTGTTTCTCGAAAGGCGAGCTAGCGTTTGTTTCCCATTCATAAATAGAGTTGAATCACATCCATTTTCTGGTCCTATGTGCAGGAGTTGTTTTCTGGTAAGGAAACTCCCTATTGAGCTCCCATTGCCACACACAGTGCAAATAGCACTCGCGTCTGTTTCCAGTCAGTACAGTGTATTGGACTGAAGAGAAGCTTCTGTTCTTGTCAGTTTCCTAAGCAGAGTTGAACTAGATATGGCCCGAATGTTTAGGTAGCACAGTTCTTTTGTTCTGAGCAAACTCAGTGTTCTTGCCCTATAGGAAACACTGTAGAGTAGAAGGGTGCTCTTTTGTCAAAAGCAGAGTGTGTTTCTTGTAAGGCGAGCTAGTGTTTGTTTCACATTCATAAACGGAGTTGAATCACATGCAGTTTCTGGACTAATGAGCAAGAGTTGTTTTCTGGTAAGGTAAGTCACTATTGTGCTCCCAATGCCAAACACAGTACAAATAGCACTCGCGTCAGTTCCCAGCAAGTACAGTGTATTGGACAGCAGAGAAGCTACTTTTCTTGTCAGTTTCCTAAGCAGAGTTGAACTAGATATGGCCCGTGTGTGGAGGAAGCACAGTTTCTTTGTTCTGATCAAGCTCACTGTTCTGGCCCTATAGGGAACACAGTAGAGTAGAAGAGTGCTCTTTTCGCAAAAGCAGAGTGAGTGTGTTATTTTTAAGGCGAGCTTTTTTTTTTCCATTCATAAATGGAGTTGAATCACATACAGTTTCTAGTCCTATGAGCAAGTGTTGTTTTCTGGTAAGGAAAGTCACTATTTCACTCCCATTGCCATACACAGTGCAAATAGCACTTGCATCTGTTCCCATCAAGTACAGTGTATTGGACTGAAGAGAAGCTTCTGTTCTTGTCAGTTTTCTAAGCAGAGTTGAACTAGATATGGCACTTGTGTTTAGGAAGCACAGTTCTTTTGCTCTGAGCAAGCTCACTGTTCTGGCCCTATAGGGAACACAGTAGAGTAGAAGGATGCTCTTTTCCCAAAAGCAGAGTGTGTTTCTTGTAAGGCGAGGTATGTTTGTTTCCCATTCATAAACGGAGTTGAAGCAAATGCAGTTTCTTTCCTATGAGCAAGAGTTGTTTTCTGGTAAGGAAAGTCACTATTTCGCTCTTATAGCCATATACAGTGCAAATAAAGTCGCGTCTGATCCCAGCAAGTACAATGTATTGGGTGGAAGAGCAGCTACTGCTCTTGTCAGTTTCCTAAGCACAGCTGAACTAGATAGGGCCCATGTGTAGGAAGCACAGTTCTTTTGTTCTGAGCAAGCTCACTGTTCTGGCCCTAGAGGAAACACAGTAGAGTAGAAGAGTGCTCTTTTCTCAAAAGCAGAGTGTGTTTCTTGTAAGGGGAGCTAGTGTTTGTTTCCCTTTCATAAACGGAGTTGAATCACATGCAGTTTCTCGTCCTATGTGCAAGAGTTGTTTTCCAGTAAGGAAGGCCACTATTGTGCCCCCATTGCCATACACAGTGCTAATACACTCGCGTCTGTTCCCAGCAAGTACAGTGTATTGAACTGAAGAGAAACTACTGTTCTTGTCATTTTTTTAAGCAAAGTTGACGTAGATATAACTCTTGTTTGTAGGAAGCACAGTTCTTTTTTTCTGAGCAAGCTCACTGTCCTGGCCGTATAAGAAGCACAGTACAGTAGAGGAGTGCTCTTTTCTCAAAAGCAGAGTATGTTTCTTGTAAGGTGAGCTAGTGTTTGTTTCCCTTTCATAAATGCAGTTGCATCACATTCAGTTTCTGGCCCTATGAGCAAGAGTTTTCTTCTGGTAAAGATAGTCACTATTGTGCTCCTATTGCCATAAACAGTGCAAATAGCACTCGTGTCTGTTCCCAGCAAGTATCTTAAGCAGAGACCATCAAGATATGGCCCGTGTGTGTAGGAAGCACCGTTCTTTTGTTCAGAGCAAGCTCACTGTTCTGGCCCTATAGGAAAAACAGTAGAGTGGAACAGTGCTCTTTTCTGAAAAGCAGAGTGTGTTTCTTGTAAGGCAAGCTAGTGTTTGTTTTCATTTCATAAACGGAGTTGAATGACATGCAGTTTCTGGTCCTAAGTGCAAGAGTTGTTTTCTTGTAAGGTAAGTCACTATTGTGCTACCTATGCCATAAACAGTGCAAATAGCACTCGCGACTGTTCCCAGCATTTACAGTGTAATGGACTGAAGAGACTCTGTTTTTGTCAGTTTCCTAAGTAGAGTTGAACTAGATATGGCCCTTGTGTGTAGGAAGCACAGTTCTTTTGTTCAGAGCAAGCTCACTGTTCTGGCCCTATAGGAAAAACAGTAGAGTGCAACAGTGCTCTTTTCTGAAAAACAGAGTGTGTTTCTTGTAAGGCAAGCTAGTGTTTGTTTTCATTTCATAACCGGAGTTGAATGACATGCAGTTTCTGGTCCTAAGTGCAAGAGTTGTTTTCTTGTAAGGTAAGTCACTATTGTGCTACCTATGCCATAAACAGTGCAAATAGCACTCGCGTCTGTTCCCAGCATTTACAGTGTAATGGACTGAAGAGACGCTGTTTTTGTCAGTTTCCTAAGTAGAGTTGAACTAGATATGGCCCGTGTGTGTAGGAAGCACAGTTCTTTTGTTCTGAGCAAGCCCATTGTTCTGGCCCTATAGGGAACACAGTAGAGTAGAAGGATGCTGTTTTCCCAAAAGCAGAGTGTGCTTCTTGTAAGGCGAGGTAGTGTTTGTTTCCCATTCATAAACGGATTTTAATCACATGCATTTTCTGTTCTTATGTTCAGGAGTTGTTCTCTGGTAAAGAAAGTCACTATTGTGCTCCCATTGCCATACACTGTGCAAATAGCACTCACGTCTGTTCCCAGCAAGTGCAGTGTATTCAACTGAAGAGAAGCTACTGTTCTTGTTAGTTTCCTAAGCAGAGTTGAACTAGATATGGCCCGACTGTTTAGGTAGCACAGTTCTTTTGTTCTTAGCAAACTCATTGTTCTTGCCCTATAGGGAACACAGTAGAATAGAAGAGTGCTCTTTTCTAAAAAGCAGAGTGTGTTTCTTGTAAGGCGAGCTAGTGTTTGTTTCCCATTCATAAATGGAGTTGAATCACGTGCAGTTTCTGTTCTTATGAGCAAGAGTTGTTTTCTGGTAAGGTAAGTCACTATTTGCTCCCAATGCCATACACGGTGCAAATAGCACTCGCATCTGTTCCCAGCAAGTACAGTGTATTGGACTGAAGAGAAGCTACTGTTCTTGTCAGTTTCCTAAGCAGAGTTGAACTAGATATGGCCAGTGTGTGTAAAAAGCACAGTTCTTTTGTTCTGAGCAAGCTCACTGTTCTGGCCCTACAGAAAACATAATGGAGTACAAGAGTGCTCTTTTCTGAAAAGTAGAGTGTGTTTCTTGTAAGATGAGCTAGTGTTTGTTTCCCATTCATAAACGGCGTTGAATTACATGCAGTTTCTGGTCCTATATGCAAGAGTTGTTTTCTGGTAAGGAAAGTCTATATTTCGCTCCCATTGCCATTCACAGTGCAAATAGCACTCGCGTCTGTTCCCAGCAAGTACAGCGTATTGGACTGAAGAGAAGCTACTGTTCTTGTCAGTTTCCTAAGCAGAGGTGAACTAGATATGGCCCGTGTGTGTAGGAAGCACAGTTCTTTTGTTCTGAGGAAGATATTCCTCTGGCCCTATGCAGAACACAGTAGAGAAGAAGAGTGCTCTTTTCTCAAAAGCAGAGTGTGTTCCTTGTAAGGCATGTTAGTGTTTGTTTCCCATTCATAATCGGAGTTGAATCACATGCAGTTCCTGGTCTAATGAGCAAGAGTAGTTTTCAGGTAAGGTAAGTCACTATTGCGCTCCCTTTGACATACACATTGCAAATAGAACTCACGTCTGTTCCCAGGTAGTACAGTGTAATGGACTGAAGAGAAGCTACTGTTCTTGTCTTTTTCCTAAGCAGAGTTGAACTACATATGGCCCGTTGTGTAGGTAGCTCAGTTCTTTTGTTCTGAGGAAGCTTAATCTTTTGGCCCTATAGGGAACACAGTAGAAAAGAACAGTGCTCCTTTCTCAAAAGCAAGGTGTGTTTCTTGTAAGGCGAGCTAGTGTTTGTTTCCCATTCATAAATGTAGTTGAATCACATGCAGTTTCTGTTCCTATGAGCAAGAGTTGTTCTCTGGAGGTAAGTCACTCTTGAGCTCCCAATGCCATACACAGCGCAAATAGCATTCGCGAGTGATCCCAGGAACTACAGTGTATTAGACCGAATTGAAGCTACTGTTCTTGTCAGTTTCCTAAGGAGAGTTGAACTAGATATGTCCCGTGAATGTAGGAAGCACAGTTCTTTTGTTCTGAGCAAGCTCACTGTTCGAGACCTATAGGAAACACAGTAGAGTAGAAGAGAGCTCTTCTCTCAACAGCAGAGTGTGTTTCTTGTAAGGCAAGCTACTGTTTGTTTCTCATTCATAAATGGAGTTGAATCACATGCATTATCTGGTCCTATGAGCAAGAGTTGTTTTCTGGTAAGGAAAGCCACTTTGGCGCTCCCATTGCCATACACAGTGCAAATAGCAGTCCCGTATGTTCCCAGTAAGTACAGTATATTGAACAGAAGAGAAGCTACTGTTCTTGTCAGTTTCCTAAGCAGAGTTGAACTAAATATGGCCCGTGTGTGTAGGAAGCACAGTAATTTTTTCTCTGAGCAACATCACTGTTCTGGCCCTAAAGAGAACACAGTAGAGAAGAAGGGTGCTCTTTTACCAAAGCAGAGTGTGTTTCTTGTAAGGCGAGCTAGTGTTTGTTTCCCATTCAAAACGGTGTTAAATCACATGCAGTTTCTGGTCCTATGAGGAAAAGTTGTTTTCTGGTAAGGTAAGTCACTATTGCGCTCCCTTTGCCCTACACAGTGCAAATAACACTCGTGTCTGTTAACAGCAAGTACAGTGTATTGGACTGAAGAGAAGCTACTGTTCTTGTCAGTTTCCTAAGCAGAGTTGAACTAGATATGGCCGTGTGTGTAGGAAGCACAGTTCGTTTGTTCTGAGCAAGCTCGCTGTTCTGGCCCTATAGGAAACTCAGTAGAGTAGAAGAGTGCTTTTTTCTCAAAAGTAGAGTGTCTTTCTTGTTAGGCAAGCTAGTGTTTTTTTCCCTTTCATAAATGGAGTTGAATCTCATGTAGTTTATGTTCCTACCAGCAAGAGTTGTTTTCTAGTAAGGAAATTCACCAATGCGCTCCCAATACCATAAACAGTGTAAATAGCACACGTGTCTGATCCCAGCAAGTACAGGGTATTGGACTGAAGAGAAGGTAATATTCTTGTCACTTTCCTAAGAAGAGTTGAAATCGATATGTACCGTGTGTAGGAAGCACATTTCTTTTGTTTGAGTAATGTCACTGTACTGGCCCTATAGGGAACACAGTAGAGTAGAAGAGTGCTCTTTTCTCAAAAGCAGAGTGTGTTTCTTGTAAGGCGAGGTAGTGTTTGTTTCCCTTTCATAAACGGAGTTGTATCACATGCAGTTTTTGGTCCTATGAGCAAGAGTTGTTTTCTGGTAAGGAAAGTCACTATTTCGTTACCATTGACATACTCAGTGCAAATAGCACTCGCGTCTGTTTCCAGCAAGTACAGTGTCTTGGACTGAATAGAAGCTACTGCTTTTGTCAGTTTCCTAAGCAGAGTTGAACTCAATATGTCCCGTGTGTGGAGGAAGCACAGTTTTTTTGTTCTGAGCAATGTCACTGTTCTGGCCTTATAGGGAACACAGTGGAGTAGAGGAGGGCTCTTTTCTCATAAGCAGAGCGTGGTTCTTGTAATGCAAGGTAGTGTTGGTTTCCCTTCCATAAACGGAGTTGATCCACATGCAGTTTCTAGTCCTACGAGCCAGAGTTGTTTTATGGTAAAGAAAGTCACTAATGCGCTCCCATTGACCTACACAGTGCGAATAACACAAGCGTGTGTTCTCAGAAGTACAGCGTATTGGACTGAAGAGAAGCTACTGTTCTTTTCAGTTTCCGAAGCAGAGTTGAACTAGATATGGCCGTGTGTTTAGGAAACACAGTTCTTTTGTTCTGAAAATCGTCACTGTTCTAGCCCAATAGATTAAACACTAGAGTAGAAGAGTGCTCTTTTTTCAAAAGCAGAGTGTGTTTCTTGCAAGGCGAGCTAGTGTTTGTTTCCCATTTATAAATGGAGTTGAATCACATGCAGTTTCTGGTCCTACTTGCAAGAGTTGTTCTCTGGTAAGAAGAGTCACTATTGCACTCCCATTGCCAGACACAGTGCAAATGGCACTCTCGTCTGTTCCTAGCAAGTACAATGTATTGGACTGAAGAGAAGCTACTGTTCTTGTCAGTTTCTTACCATTGTTGAACTAGATATGGCCCGTGTATGTAGGAAGCACAGTTCCTTTGTTCTGAGCAAGCTCACTGTTCTGGCCCTATAGGAAAAACAATAGAGTAGAAGAGTGCTCTTTTCTCAAAAGCAGAGTGTGTTTCTTGTAAGGTGAGCTAGTGTTTGTTTCCCATTCATAAACAGAGTTGAATCACCTGTAGTTTCTGGTCCTATGTGCAAGAGTTGTTTTCTGGTAAGGATAGACACTATTGTGCTCCTATATATATATATACACAGTGCAAATAGCTCTCGCGTTTTGTCCCAGCAAGTACAGTGTATTGGATTGAAGAGAAGCTACTGTTCTTGTGAGCTTTCGATAAGGGGTGGAACTAGATATGGCCGTGTGTGGAGGAAGCACAGTTCTTTTGTTCTGAGCAAGCTCAAAGTTCTGTCCTGTAGGGAACACAGGAGAATAGAAGAGTGCTCTCTTCTCAAAAGGAGAGTGTGTTTCTTGTAAGGCGAGCTAGTGTTTGTTTCTCATTCATAAATGGAGTTGAATCACATGCATTATCTGGTCCTATGAACAAGAGTTGTTTTCTGGTAAGGAAAGCCACTTTGGCGCTCCCATTGCCATACATAGACAAATAGCACTCGCATCTGTTCCAAGCAATTATAGTGTATGGGACTGAAGAAAATCTACTGTTCTTGTCAGTTTCTTAGGCAGAGTTGAACTAGATATGGCCCGTGTGTGTAGGAAGCACAATTCTTTTGCTCTGAGCAAGCTCACTGTTTTGGCCCTACAGGAAACACAGTAGAGTAGACGAGTGCTCTGTTCTCAAAAGCAGAGTGTGTTTCTTGTAAGGCGAGCTAGTGTTTGTTTCCCATTCATAAACGTAGTTGAATCACAAGCATTTTGTGGTCCTAGGAGAAAGAGTTGCTTTCTGGTAAGAAGAATCACTATTGTGCTCCCATTGCCACACAGTGCAAATAGCACTAGCGTCTAATCCCAGCAGGGACAGTTTATTGGACTGAATCGAAGTTACTGTTCAAGTCTGTTTCCTAAGCAGAGTTGAACTAGGTATGGCCCTTGTGCGTAGGAAGCACAGTTCTTTTGTTCTGAGCAAGTTCATTGTTCTGGCCCTAGAGGAAACACAGTAGAGTAGAAGAGTGCTCTTTTCTCAAAAGCAGAGTATGTTTCTCATAAGGCGAGCTAGTGTTTGTTTCCCAGTCATAAATGGAGTGGATTCACATGCAGGTTTTTGTCCTACGAGCAAGAGATTTTTCTGGTAAGAAGAGTCACTATTGCGCTCCCATTGCCATACACAGTGAAAATAGCATGCACAATGTTTCCAGCAAGTACAGTGTATTAGACTGAAGAGAAGCTACTGTTCTCATCAGTTTCCTAAGCAGAGTTGAACTAGATATGTCCCGTGTGTGTAGGAAGCACAGTTCTTTTGTTCTGAGCAAGCTCACTGTTCTGGCCCTATAGGAAACACAATAGAGTAGAAGAGTGCTCTTTTCTCAAAAGCGGAGTTTGTTTCTTGTAAGGCGAGTTAGTGTTTGTTTCCCAGTCATAATTGGAGTGGAATCACATGCAGTTTCTGGTCCTACAAGCAAGAGTTGTTTTCTGGTAAGAAGAGTCACTATTGTGCTCCCATTGCCATACACAGTGCAAATAGCACTCGCATCTGTTTTCAGCAAGCACAGTGTATTGGACTGAAGAGAAGCTACTGTTCTTTTCAGTTTCAAATAACAGAGTTGAACTAGATATGGCCCATTTGTGTAGGAAGCACAGTACTTTTGCTCTTTGCAAACTAACTGTTCTGGCCCTTTTTTAAACACAGTAGAGTAGAAGAGTCCTCTTTTCTCAAAAGCAGAGTGTGTTTCTTTGTCAGTCGAGCTAGTGTTTGTTTGTCATTCATAAATGGAGTTGAATCACATGCAGCATCTGGTCCTATGTGCAGGAGTCTTTTTCTGGTAATGAAAGTCACTATTGTGCTCTGTTTGCCAAACACAGTGTAAAAGCCCTTGTGTATGTTCCCAGCAAGTACAGTGTATTGGACTGAAGAGAAGTTAATGTTCTTGTTAGTTTCCTAAGCAGAGTTGAACTAGATATGTCCTGTGTGTGCAGAAAGCACAGTTCTTTTGTTCTGAGCAAACTCAGTGTTCTGGCCCTGTAGGAAACACAGTACAGTAGAAGAGTGCTCTTTTCTCAAAAGCAGAGTGTGTTTCTTGCAAGGCGAGCTAGTGTTTGTTTCCCAGTTATTAAGGGATTTGAATCACATGCAGTTTCTGGTCCTATGAGCAAGAGTTGTTTTCTGGTAAGAAGAGTCTCTATTGCTCTCTCATTGCCATGCACAGTGCAAATAGCACTCGCGTCTGTTCCCAGCAAGTACAGTGTATTGGACTGAAGAGAAGCTACTGTTCTTGTCAGTTTCCTCAGCAGAGTTGAAGTAGATATGGCCCGTGTGTGTAAGAAGCACAGTTCTTTTGTTCTGAGCAAGCTCACTCTTCTGGCCCTAGAGGAAACACAGTAGAGTAGAAGAGTGCTGTTTTCTCAAAAGCAGAGTGTGTTTCTTATAAGGCGAGCTAGTGTTTGTTTCCCTATCATAAATGGAGTTGAATCACATGCAGTCTCTGGTCCTATGAGCAAGTGATTTTCTCTGGTAAGAACAGTCACTTTTGCACTCCCTTTGCCATACACAGTGCAATCAGCACTCGCATCTGTTCCCAGCAAGCACAGTGTATTGGACTGAAGAGAAGCAACTGTTCTTGTCAGTTTCCTAAGCAGAGTTAACTAGATATGTCCCGTGTGTGCAGGAAGCACAGTTCTTTTGTTCTGATCAAGCTCACTGTTCTGGCCCTATAGGAAAAACAGTAGAGTAGAAGAGTGCTCTTTTCTCAAAAGCAGAGTGTGTTTCTTTTAAGAGGAGCTAGTGTTTGTTTCCCAGTCATAAAGGAGTTGAATCACATGCAGTTTCTTGTTCTTCGAGTAAGAGCCGTTTTCTCGTAAGAAGAGTCACTATTGCGCTCCCAATGCCATACACAGTGCAAATAGCACTCACGTCTGTTGCCATCAAGTACAGTGTATTGGACTTAAGAGAAGCTACTGTTCTTGTCAGTTTCCTCAGCAGAGTTGAAGTAGATATGGCCCGTTTGTGTAGGAGGCACAGTTCTTTTGTTCTGAACAGGCTCACTGTTCTGGCCCTATAGGAAACACAGTACAGTAGAAGAGTGCTCTTTTCTCAAAAGCAGAGTGTGTTTCTTGTAAGGCGAGCTAGTGTTTGTTTCCCAGTCAGAAATGGAGTTGAATCCCATGAAGTTTCTGGTCTTACGAGCAAGAGTTGTTTTCTGGCAAGAAGAGTGACTCTTGTGCTCCCATTACCATACACAGTGCAAATAGCACTCGCGTCTGTTCCCAGCAATTACAGTGTATTGGACTGAAGAGAAGCTACTGTTCTTGTCAGTTTCCTCAGCAGAGTTGAAGTAGATATGGCCCGTGTGTGTAAGAAGCACAGTTCTTTTGTTCTGAGCAAGCTCACTGTTCTGGCCCTAGAGGAAACACAGTAGAGTAGAAGAGTGCTGTTTTCTCAAAAGCAGAGTGTGTTTCTTATAAGGCGAGCTAGTGTTTGTTTCCCTATCATAAATGGAGTTGAATCACATGCAGTCTCTGGTCCTATGAGCAAGTGGTTTTCTCTGGTAAGAACAGTCACTTTTGCACTCCCTTTGCCATACACAGTGCAATCAGCACTCGCATCTGTTCCCAGCAAGCACAGTGTATTGGACTGAAGAGAAGCTATTTTTCTTGTCAGTTTCCTAAACAGAGTTGAACTAGATATGTCCCGTGTGTGTAGGAAGCACAGTTCTTTTGTTCTGAGCAAGCTCACTGTTCTGGCCCTATAGGAAACACAGTAGAGTAGAAGAGTGCTCTTTTCTCAAAAGTAGAGTGTGTTTCTTGCAAGGCAAGCTAGTGTTTGTTTACCAGCCATTAGTGGAGTTGAATCACATTCAGTTTCTAATCCTACGAGCAATAGTTGTTTTCTGGTAAGAAGAGTCTCTATTGCACACCCATTGCCATGCACAGTACAAATAACACTCGCATCTGTTCCCAGCAAGTACAGTGTATTGGACTGAAGAGAAGCTACTGTTCTTGTCAGTTTCCTAAGCAGAGTTGAACTAGATATGTCCCGTGTGTGTAGGAAGCACAGTTCTTTTGTTCTGAGCAAGCTCACTGTTCTGGCCCTATAGGAAACGCAATAGAGTAGAAGAGTGCTCTTTTCTCAAAAGCGGAGTTTGTTTCTTGTAAGGCGAGTTAATGTTTGTTTCCCAGTCATAATTGGAGTGGAATCACATGCAGTTTCTAGTCCTACAACTAAGAGTTGTTTTCTGGTAAGAAGAGTCACTATTCTGCTCCCATTGCCATACAGAGTGCAAATAGCACTCACATCTGTTTTCAGCAAGCACAGTGTATTGGACTGAACAGAAGCTACTGTTCTTTTCAGTTTCGAATAACAGAGTTGAACTAGATATGGCCCGTTTGTGTAGGAAGCACAGTACTTTTGCTCTTTGCAAACTAACTGTTCTGGCCCTTTTTTAAACACAGTAGAGTAGAAGAGTGCTCTTTTCTCAAAAGCAGAGTGTGTTTCTTGTAAGGCGAGCTAGTGTGTGTTTCCAATTCATAAACAGAGTTGAATCACATGCAATTCTGGCCTTATGAGCAAGTGTTGCTCTTTGGTAAGTTAAGTCAGTGTTGTGCTCCCATTGCCATACACAATGTAAATAACACTGGCGTCTGTTTCCAGCACGCACAGTGTATTGGACTGAAGAGAAGCTACTGTTCTTGTCAGTTTCCTAAGCAGAGTTGAACTAGACATGGCTTGTGAGTGTAGAAAGCACAGTTCTTTTTTTCTGAGAAACCTCACTGTTCTGGCCCTGTAGGAAACACAGTAGAGTAGAAGAGTGCTCATTTCTCAAAAGCAGAGTGTGTTTCTTTGTCAGTCGAGCTAGTGTTTGTTTGTCATTCATAAATGGAGTTGAATCACATGCAGCATCTGGTCCTATGTGCAGGAATTTTTTTCTGGTAATGAAAGTCACTATTGTGCTCTGTTTGCCAAACACAGTGTAAAAGCCCTTGTGTATGTTCCCATCAAGTACAGTGTATTGGACTGAAGAGAAGCTATTTTTCTTGTCCGTTTCCTAAGCAGAGTTGAACTAGATATGGCCCGTGTGTGTAGGAAGCACAGTTCTTTTGTTCTGAGCAAGCTCACTGTTCTGGCCCTAGAGGAAACACAGTACAGTAGAAGAGTGCTCTTTTCTCAAAAACAGAGTGTGTTTCTTGTAAGGCGAGCTAGCATTTGTTTCCCAGTCCTAAATGGAGTTGAATCCCATGCAGTTTCTGGTCCTACGAGCAAGAGTTGTATCCTGGTAAGGAAAGTCAATATTGTGCTCCCATTGCCATACACAGTGCAAATAGCACACGAGTCTGTTCCCAGCAAGTACAGTGTATTGGACTGAAGAGGAGCTACTGTTCTTGTCAGTTTCCTAAGCAGAGTTGAAGTAGATAAGGCCCATGTGTGTAGGAAGCACAGTTCTTTTGTTCTGAGCAAGCTCACTGTTCGGACCCCATAGTAAACAGAGTAGAGTAAAAGAGTGCCCTTTTCTCAAAAGCAGAGTGTGTTTCTTGTAAGGCGAGCTAGTGTTTGTTTCCCAGTCCTAAATTGAGTTGAATCACATGCAGTTTCTGGTCCTACGAGCAAGAGTTGTTTTCTGGTATAAAGAGTCACTATTGCTCTCCCATTGCCATACACAGTGCAAATAGCACTACTATCTGTTCCCAGCAAGTACTGTGTATTGGACTGAAGAGGAGCTACTGTTCTTGTCAGTTTTTTAAGCAGAGTTGAACTAGATATGGCCCGTGCATGTAGGAAGCACAATTCATTTGTTGTGATCAAGCTCACTGTTCGGACCCCATAGGAAACACAGTATAGTAGAAGAATGCACTTTTCTCAAAAACAGAGTATGTTTCTTGTAAGGCGAGCTAGCGTTTGTTTCCCAATCCTAAATGGAGTTGAATCACATGCACTTTCTGTTCCTACGAGCAAGAGTTGTTTTCTGGTAAGAAGAGTCACTATTGTGCTCCCATTTTCATACACTGGGCAAATAGCACTGGCGTCTGTTCCCAGCAAGTACAGTGTATTGGACTGAAGAGGAGCTACTGTTCTTGTCAGTTTCCTAAGCAGAGTTGAACTAGATATGGCCGTGTGTGTAGGAAGCACAGTTCTTTTGTTCTGAGCAAGCTCACTGTTCTGGCCCTATAGGAAACACAGTAGAGTAGAAGAGTGATCTTTTCTCAAAAGCAGATTGTGTTTCTTGCAAAGCGAGCTAGCGTTTGTTTCCCAGTCCTAAATGGAGTTGAATCACATTCAGTTTTTGGTCCTACGACCAAGAGTTTTTATGGTAAGAAGAGTCACCATTGGTCTCCCATTGTCATACACAGGACAAATAGCATTGTCGTCTGTTCCCAGCATGTACAGTGTATTGGACTGAACAGGTGCTACTGTTCTTGTCAGTTTCCTAAGCAGAATTGAACTAGATATGGCCGTATATGTAGGAAGCACAGTTTTCGTTCTGAGCAAGCTCACTGTTCTTGCCCAATAGGAAACACATTAGAGTAGAATACTGCTCTTTTCTCAACAGCATAGCGTGTCTCTTGTAAGGCAAGCTAGCGTTTGTTTCCCAGTCCTAAATGGAGTTGAATCACATGCAGCTTCTGGTCCTACGAGCAAGAGTTATTTTCTGGTTAGAAGAGTCACTATTGCGCTCCCATTGCCATACACAGTGCAAATAGCACTCGCGTATGTTCCCAGCAAGTAAAGTGTATTGGACTGAAGAGGAGCTACTGTTCTTGTCAGTTTCCTAAGCAGAATTGAACTAGATATGGCCGTGTGTGTAGGAAGCACAGTTCTTTTTTTCTGAGCAAGCTCACTGTTCGGACCCCATAGGAAACACAGTAGAGTAGAAGAGTGCTGTTTTCTCAAAAGCAGAGTGTGTTTATTGTAAGGCGAGCTAGCATTTGTTTCCCAGTCCTAAATGGAGTTGCTTCACATGCAGTTTTTGGTCCTACAACCAAGAGTTGTTTTTTGGTAAGTAAAGTCATTATTGCACTCCCATTGCCATACACAGTGCAAATAGCACTGGCGTCTGTTCCCAGCAAGTACAATGTATTGGACTGAAGAGGAGCTACTGTTCTTGTCAGTTTCCTAAGCAGAGGTGAACTAGATATGGCCCGTGTGTGTAGGAAGCACAGTTCTTTTGTTCTGAGCAATTTCACTTTTTGGACCCCATAGGAAACACAGTAGAGTAGAAGAGTGCTGTTTTCTCAAAAGCAGAGTGTGTTTATTGTAAGGCGAGCTAGCATTTGTTTCCCAGTCCTAAATGGAGTTGCATCACATGCAGTTTTTGGTCCTACAACCAAGAGTTGTTTTTTGGTAAGGAAAGTCATTATTGCACTCCCATTGCCATACACAGTGCAAATAGCACTGGCGTCTGTTCCCAGCAAGTACAATGTATTGGACTGAAGAGGAGCTACTGTTCTTGTCAGTTTCCTAAGCAGAGTTGAACTAGATATGGCCCGTGTGTGTAGGAAGCACAGGTCTTTTTTTTTGAGCAAGCTTACTTTTCGGACCCCATAGGAAACACAGTAGAGTAGATGAGTGCTCTTTTCTCAAAAGCAGAGTGTGTTTCTTGTTAAGCAGGCTAGCGTGTGTTTCCAGTCCTAAATAGAGTTGAATCCCATGCAGTTTCTGGTCCTATGAGCAAGAGTTTTTTTCTGGTAAAAAGATTCACTATTGCGCCCCCATTGCCATACACAGTGCAAATAGCACTGTCGTCTGTTCCCAGCATGTACACTGTATTGGACTGAAGAGGATCTACTGTTCTTGTCAGTTTCCTAAGCAGAATTGAACTAGATATGGCCGTGTGTGTAGGAAGCACAGTTCTTTTGTTCTGAACAAGCTCACCGTTCAGACCCCGTAGGAAACACAGTAGAGTAGAAGAGTGCTCTTTTCTCAAAATCAGAGTGTGTTTCTTGTAAGGCAAGATAGCATTTGTTTTCCAGTCCTAAATGGAGTTGAATCCCATGCAGTTTCTGGTCCTACGAGCAAGAGTTGTTTTCTCTAAGAAGAGTCACTATTGTGCTCCCATTGCCATACACAGTGCAAATAGCACTCGCGTCTGTTCCCAGGAAGTACAGTGTATTGGACTGAAGAGGAGCTACTGTTCTTGTCAGTTTCCAAAGCAGAGTTGAAGTAGATATGGCCCATGTGTGTAGGAAGCACAGTTCTTTTGTTCTGAGCAAGCTCACTCTTCGGACCACATAGGAAAAACAGTAGAGTAAAAGAGTGCCCTTTTCTCAAAAGCAGAGTGTGTTTCTTGTAAGGCGAGCTAGTGTTTGTTTCCCAGTCCTAAATGGAGTTGAATCACATGCAGTTTCTGGTCCTACGAGCAAGAGTTGTTTTCTGGTATAAAGAGTCACTATTGCTCTCCCATTGCCATACACAGTGCAAATAGCACTACTATCTGTTCCCAGCAAGTACTGTGTATTGGACTGAAGCGGAGCTACTGTTCTTGTCAGTTTTTTAAGCAGATTTGAACTAGATATGGCCCGTGTGTGTAGGAAGCACAGTTCTTTTGTTGTGAGCAAGCTCACTGTTCGGACCCCATAGGAAACAGAGTATAGTAGAAGAATGCTCTTTTCTCAAAAACAGAGTATGTTTCCTGTAAGGCGAGCTAGTGTTTGTTTCCGAATCTTAAATGGAGTTGAATCACATGCACTTTCTGGTCCTATGAGCAAGAGTGGTTTTCTGGTAAGAACAGTCACTATTGTGCTCCCATTTTCATACACTGGGCAAACAGCACTGGCGTCTGTTGCCAGCAAGTACAGTGTATTGGACTGAAGAGGAGCTACTGTTCTTGTCAGTTTCCTAAGCAGAGTTGGACTAGATATGGCCGTGTTTGTAGGACGCACAGTTCTTTTGTTCTGAGCAAGCTCACTCTTCTGGCCCTATAGGAAACACAGTAGAGTAGAAGAGTGATCTTTTCTCAAAAGCAGAGTGTTTTTCTTGTAAGGCCAGCTAGCCATTGTTTCCCAGTCCTAAATGGATTTGAATCAAATGCATTTTTAGGTCCTATGAGCAAGAGTTGTTTTCTGGTTAGGAAAGTCACTGTTGCTCTCCCATTGCCATACACAGTGCAAATAGCACTCGCGTCTGTTCCCAGCAAGTACAGTGTATTGGACAGAAGAGGAGCTACTGTTCTTGTCAGTTTCCTAAGCAGAATTGAACTAGATATGGCCCGTGTGTGTAGGAAGCACAGTTCTTTTGTTCTGAGCAAGCTCACTGTTCGGACCCCATAGGAAACACAGTAGAGTAGAAGAGTGCTCTTTTCTCAAAAGCAGAGTGTGTTTCTTGTAAGGCGAGCTAGCGTTTGCTTCCCAGTCTTAAATGGAGTTGAATCACATGCAGTTTCTGTTCCTAGGAGCAAGAGTTGTTTTCTGGTAAGGAAAGTCACTGTTGTGCTCCCATTGCCATACACAGTGCAAATAGCACTGGCGTCTGTTCCCAGCAAGTACAGTGTATTGGACTGAAGAGGAGCTACTGTTCTTGTCAGTATCCTAAGCAGATTTGAACTAGATATGGCCCGTGTGTGTAGGAAGCACAGTTCCTTTGTTCTGAGCAAGCTCACTGTTCGGACCCCATAGGAAACACAGTAGAATAGAAGAGTGCTCTTTTTCAAAAGCAGAGTGTGTTTCTTGTAAGGCGAGCTAGCGTTTTTTTCCCAGTCCTAAATGGAGTTGAATCACATGCAGTTTCTGGTCCTACGAGCAAGAGTTGTTTTCTGGTAAGAAGAGTCACTATTGCGCTCCCATTGTCATACACAGGGCAAATAGCACTGTCGTCTGTTCCCAGCATGTACAGTGTATTGGACTGAACAGGATCTACTGTTCTTTTCAGTTTCCTAAGCAGAAATGAACTAGATATGGCCGTGTGTGTAGGAAGCACAGTTATTTTGTTCTGAGCAAGCTCACTGTTTTGGCCCTATAGGAAACACATTAGAGTAGAAGAGTGCTCTTTTCTCAAAAGCAGAGTGTGTTTCTTGTAATGCAAGCTAGCGTTTGTTTCCCAGTCCTAAATGGAGTTGAACCACATGCAGTTTTTGGTACCAGGAGCAAGAGTTGTTTTCTGGTAAGGAAAGTCACTATTGCGCTCCCATTGCAATACACAGAGCAAAGAGCACTCGCGTCTGCTCCCAGCAGGTACAGTGTATTGGACTGAAGAGGAGCTACGGTTCTTGTCAGTTTCCTAAGCAGAATTGAACTAGATATGTCCGTGTGTGTAGGAAGCATAGTTCTTTTGTTCTGAGCAAGCTCACTGTTTTGTCCTTATAGGAAACACATTAGAGTAGAAGAGTGCTCTTTTCTCAAAAGCAGAGTGTGTTCTTTGTAAAGCGAGCTAGCGTTTGTTTCCCAGTCCTAAATGGAGTTGAGTCACATGAAATTTTTGGTCCCACGAGCAAGAGTTGTTTTCTGGTAAGAAGAGTCACTATTGCGCTCTCATTGCCATACACAGTGCAAATAGCACTCGCGTCTGTTCCCAGCAAGTACAGTGTATTAGATTGAAGAGGAGCTACTGTTCTTGTCAGTTTCCTAAGCAGAGATGAACTAGATATAGTCCGTGTTTGTAGGAAGCACAGTTCTTTTGTTCTGAGCAAGCTCACTGTTCTGGCCCTATAGGAAAGACATTAGAGTAGAAGTGTGCTCTTTTCTCAAAAGCAGAGTGTGTTTCTTGTAAGGCGAGTTAGCGTTTGTTTCCCAGTCCTAAATGGAGTTGAATCTCATGCAGTTTTTGGTCCTACGAGCAAGAGTTGTTTTCTGGTATAAAGAGTCACTATTGTGCTCTTATTGCCATACACAGTGCAAATAGCACTCGCGTCTGTTCCCAGCAAGTACAGTGTATTGGACTGAAGAGGAGCTACTGTTCTTGTCAGTTTCCTAAGCAGAGATGAATTAGATATAGCCCGTGTGTGTAGGAAGCACAGTTCTTTTGTTCTGAGCAAGCTCACAGTTCGGACCCCATAGGAAACACAGTAGAGTAGAAGAGTGCTCTTTTCTCTAAAGCAGAGTGTGTTTCTTGTAAGGCAAGCTAGCGTTTGTTTCCCAGTCCTAAATGGAGTTGAGTCACATGAAGTTTTTGGTCCTATGAGCAAGAGTTGTTTTCTGGTAAGAAGAGTCACTATTGAGCTCCCATTGTCATACACAGGGCAAATAGCACTGGCATCTGTTCCCAGCAAGTACAGTGTATTGGACTGAAGAGGAGCTACTGTTCTTGTCAGTTTCCTAAGCAGAGTTGAACTAGATATGGCCCGTGTGTGTAGGAAGCACAGTTCTTTTGTTCTGAGCAAGTTCTCTGTTCCGACCCCATAGGAAACACAGTAGAGTAGAAGAGTGCTCTTTTCTCAAAAGCAGATTGTGTTTCTTGTTTGGTG
Organism: Peromyscus eremicus; assembly: GCF_949786415.1. Lineage (NCBI taxonomy): Eukaryota > Metazoa > Chordata > Mammalia > Rodentia > Cricetidae > Peromyscus > Peromyscus eremicus. The sequence goes on along the minus strand of NW_026734982.1, from coordinate 118,110 downwards.
AGCTAGCGTTTTTTTCTCAGTCTTAAATGGAGTTGAGTCACATGCAGTTTCTGGTCCTACGAGCAAGAGTTGTTTTCTGGTAGAAGAGTCACTATTGCGCTCCCATTGCCATACACAGTGCAAATAGCACTCGCGTCTGTTCCCAACAAGTACAGTGTATTGGACTGAAGAGGAGCTACTGTTCTTGTCAGTTTCCTAAGCAGATTTGAACTAGATATGGCCCGTGTGTGCAGGAAGCCCAGTTCTTTTGTTCTGAGCATGCTCACTGTTCGGACCCCATAGGAAACACAGTAGAGTAGAAAAGTGCTCTTTTCTCAAAAGCAGAGTGTGGTTCTTGTAAGGCGAGCTAGCGTTTATTTCCCAGTTTTAAATGGAGTTGAGTCACATGCAGTTTTTGGTCCTACTAGGAAGAGTTGTTTTCAGGTAAGAAGAGTCACTATTGCGCTCCCATTGACATACACAGTGCAAATAGCACTCAGGGCTGTTCCCAACAAGTACAGTGTATTGGACTGAAGAGGAGCTACTGTTCTTGTCAGTTTCCTAAGCAGAGTTGAACTAGATATGGCCCGTGTGTGTAGGAAGCACAGTTCTTTGGTTCTGAGCAAGCTCACTGTTCTGGCCCTATAGGAAACACAGTGGAGTAGAATACTGCTCTTTTCTCAACAGCAGAGCATGTCCCTTGTAAGGCGAGCTAGCGTTTGTTTCCCAGTCCTAAATGGAGTTGAATCACATTCAGTTTCTGCTCCTATGAGAAAGAGTTGTTTTCTGGTAAGAAGAGTCACTATTGCGCTCCCATTGCCATACACAGTGCAAATAGCACTTGCTTCTGTTCCCAGCAAGTACAGTGTATTGGACTGAAGAGGAGCAACTGTTCTTGTCAGTTTCCTAAGCAGAGTTGAAGTAGATATGGCCCATGTGTAGGAAGCACAGTTCTTTTGTTCTGAGCAAGCTCACTGTTCGGACCCCATAGGAAACAGAGTAGAGTAAAAGAGTGCCCTTTTCTCAAAAGCAGAGTGTGTTTCTTGTAAGGCGAGCTAGTGTTTGTTTCCCAGTCCTAAATTGAGTTGAATCACATGCAGTTTCTGGTCCTACGAGCAAGAGTTGTTTTCTGGTATAAAGAGTCACTATTGCTCTCCCATTGCCATACACAGTGCAAATAGCACTACTATCTGTTCCCAGCAAGTACTGTGTATTGGACTGAAGAGGAGCTACTGTTCTTGTCAGTTTCCTAAGCAGAGTTGAACTAGATATGGCCCGTGTGTGTAGGAAGCACAGTTCTTTTGTTCTGAGCAAGTTCTCTGTTCCGACCCCATAGGAAACACAGTAGAGTAGAAGAGTGCTCTTTTCTCAAAACCAGATTGTGTTTCTTGTTTGGCGAGCTAGCGTTTTTTTCTCAGTCTTAAATGGAGTTGAGTCACATGCAGTTTCTGGTCCTACGAGCAAGAGTTGTTTTCTGGTAGAAGAGTCACTATTGCGCTCCCATTGCCATACACAGTGCAAATAGCACTCGCGTCTGTTCCCAACAAGTACAGTGTATTGGACTGAAGAGGAGCTACTGTTCTTGTCAGTTTCCTAAGCAGATTTGAACTAGATATGGCCCGTGTGTGCAGGAAGCCCAGTTCTTTTGTTCTGAGCATGCTCACTGTTCGGACCCCATAGGAAACACAGTAGAGTAGAAAAGTGCTCTTTTCTCAAAAGCAGAGTGTGGTTCTTGTAAGGCGAGCTAGCGTTTATTTCCCAGTTTTAAATGGAGTTGAGTCACATGCAGTTTTTGGTCCTACTAGGAAGAGTTGTTTTCAGGTAAGAAGAGTCACTATTGCGCTCCCATTGACATACACAGTGCAAATAGCACTCAGGGCTGTTCCCAACAAGTACAGTGTATTGGACTGAAGAGGAGCTACTGTTCTTGTCAGTTTCCTAAGCAGAGTTGAACTAGATATGGCCCGTGTGTGTAGGAAGCACAGTTCTTTGGTTCTGAGCAAGCTCACTGTTCTGGCCCTATAGGAAACACAGTGGAGTAGAATACTGCTCTTTTCTCAACAGCAGAGCATGTCCCTTGTAAGGCGAGCTAGCGTTTGTTTCCCAGTCCTAAATGGAGTTGAATCACATTCAGTTTCTGCTCCTATGAGAAAGAGTTGTTTTCTTGTAAGAAGAGTCACTATTGCACTCCCATTGCCATACACAGTGCAAATAGCACTTGCTTCTGTTCCCAGCAAGTACAGTGTATTGGACTGAAGAGGAGCAACTGTTCTTGTCAGTTTCCTAAGCAGATTTGAACTAGATATGGCCCGTGTGTGTAGGAAGCACAGTTCTTTTGTTCTGAGCAATTTCACTTTTTGCACCCCATAGGAAACACAGTAGAGTATAAGAGTGCTCTTTTCTCAAAAGCAGAGTGTGTTTCTTGTAAGGCGAGCTAGCATTTGTTTCCCAGTCCTAAATGGAGTTGAATCCCATGCAGTTTCTGGTCCTATGAGCAAGAGTTTTTTTCTGGTAAAAAGATTCACTATTGCGCCCACATTGCCATACACAGTGCAAATAGCACTGTCGTCTGTTCCCAGCATGTACACTGTATTGGACTGAAGAGGATCTACTGTTCTTGTCAGTTTCCTAAGCAGAATTGAACTAGATATGGCCGTGTGTGTAGGAAGCACAGTTCTTTTGTTCTGAACAAGCTCACCGTTCAGACACCGTAGGAAACACAGTAGAGTAGAAGAGTGCTCTTTTCTCAAAATCAGAGTGTGTTTCTTGTAAGGCAAGATAGCGTTTGTTTTCCAGTCCTAAATGGAGTTGAATCCCATGCAGTTTCTGGTCCTACGAGCAAGAGTTGTTTTCTCTAAGAAGAGTCACTATTGTGCTCCCATTGCCATACACAGTGCAAATAGCACTCGCGACTGTTCCCAGGAAGTACAGTGTATTGGACTGAAGAGGAGCTACTGTTCTTGTCAGTTTCCAAAGCAGAGTTGAAGTAGATATGGCCCATGTGTGTAGGAAGCACAGTTCTTTTGTTCTGAGCAAGCTCACTCTTCGGACCACATAGGAAAAACAGTAGAGTAAAAGAGTGCCCTTTTTTTTATCAAAAGCAGAGTGTGTTTCTTGTAAGGCGAGCTAGTGTTTGTTTCCCAGTCCTAAATGGAGTTGAATCACATGCAGTTTCTGGTCCTACGAGCAAGAGTTGTTTTCTGGTATAAAGAGTCACTATTGCTCTCCCATTGCCATACACAGTGCAAATAGCACTACTATCTGTTCCCAGCAAGTACTGTGTATTGGACTGAAGCGGAGCTACTGTTCTTGTCAGTTTTTTAAGCAGATTTGAACTAGATATGGCCCGTGTGTGTAGGAAGCACAGTTCTTTTGTTGTGAGCAAGCTCACTGTTCGGACCCCATAGGAAACAGAGTATAGTAGAAGAATGCTCTTTTCTCAAAAACAGAGTATGTTTCCTGTAAGGCGAGCTAGTGTTTGTTTCCGAATCTTAAATGGAGTTGAATCACATGCACTTTCTGGTCCTATGAGCAAGAGTGGTTTTCTGGTAAGAACAGTCACTATTGTGCTCCCATTTTCATACACTGGGCAAACAGCACTGGCGTCTGTTGCCAGCAAGTACAGTGTATTGGACTGAAGAGAAGCTACTGTTCTTGTCAGTTTCCTAAGCAGAGTTGGACTAGATATGGCCGTGTTTGTAGGACGCACAGTTCTTTTGTTCTGAGCAAGCTCACTCTTCTGGCCCTATAGGAAACACAGTAGAGTAGAAGAGTGATCTTTTCTCAAAAGCAGAGTGTTTTTCTTGTAAGGCCAGCTAGCCATTGTTTCCCAGTCCTAAATGGATTTGAATCAAATGCATTTTTCGGTCCTATGAGCAAGAGTTGTTTTCTGGTTAGGAAAGTCACTGTTGCTCTCCCATTGCCATACACAGTGCGAATAGCACTCGCGTCTGTTCCCAGCAAGTACAGTGTATTGGACAGAAGAGGAGCTACTGTTCTTGTCAGTTTCCTAAGCAGAATTGAACTAGATATGGCCCGTGTGTGTAGGAAGCACAGTTCTTTTGTTCTGAGCAAGCTCACTGTTCGGACCCCATAGGAAACACAGTAGAGTAGAAGAGTGCTCTTTTCTCAAAAGCAGAGTGTGTTTCTTGTAAGGCGAGCTAGCGTTTGCTTCCCAGTCTTAAATGGAGTTGAATCACATGCAGTTTCTGTTCCTAGGAGCAAGAGTTGTTTTCTGGTAAGGAAAGTCACTGTTGTGCTCCCATTGCCATACACAGTGCAAATAGCACTGGCGTCTGTTCCCAGCAAGTACAGTGTATTGGACTGAAGAGGAGCTACTGTTCTTGTCAGTATCCTAAGCAGATTTGAACTAGATATGGCCCGTGTGTGTAGGAAGCACAGTTCCTTTGTTCTGAGCAAGCTCACTGTTCGGACCCCATAGGAAACACAGTAGAATAGAAGAGTGCTCTTTTTCAAAAGCAGAGTGTGTTTCTTGTAAGGCGAGCTAGCGTTTTTTTCCCAGTCCTAAATGGAGTTGAATCACATGCAGTTTCTGGTCCTACGAGCAAGAGTTGTTTTCTGGTAAGAAGAGTCACTATTGCGCTCCCATTGTCATACACAGGGCAAATAGCACTGGCGTCTGTTCCCAGCATGTACAGTGTATTGGACTGAACAGGATCTACTGTTCTTTTCAGTTTCCTAAGCAGAAATGAACTAGATATGGCCGTGTGTGTAGGAAGCACAGTTATTTTGTTCTGAGCAAGCTCACTGTTTTGGCCCTATAGGAAACACATTAGAGTAGAAGAGTGCTCTTTTCTCAAAAGCAGAGTGTGTTTCTTGTAATGCAAGCTAGCGTTTGTTTCCCAGTCCTAAATGGAGTTGAACCACATGCAGTTTTTGGTACCAGGAGCAAGAGTTGTTTTCTGGTAAGGAAAGTCACTATTGCGCTCCCATTGCAATACACAGATCAAATAGCACTCGCGTCTGCTCCCAGCAGGTACAGTGTATTGGACTGAAGAGGAGCTACGGTTCTTGTCAGTTTCCTAAGCAGAATTGAACTAGATATGTCCGTGTGTGTAGGAAGCACAGTTCTTTTGTTCTGAGCAAGCTCACTGTTTTGTCCTTATAGGAAACACATTAGAGTAGAAGAGTGCTCTTTTCTCAAAAGCAGAGTGTGTTCTTTGTAAAGCGAGCTAGCGTTTGTTTCCCAGTCCTAAATGGAGTTGAGTCACATGAAATTTTTGGTCCCACGAGCAAGAGTTGTTTTCTGGTAAGAAGAGTCACTATTGCGCTCTTATTGCCATACACAGTGCAAATAGCACTCGCGTCTGTTCCCAGCAAGTACAGTGTATTAGATTGAAGAGGAGCTACTGTTCTTGTCAGTTTCCTAAGCAGAGATGAACTAGATATAGTCCGTGTTTGTAGGAAGCACAGTTCTTTTGTTCTGAGCAAGCTCACTGTTCTGGCCCTATAGGAAAGACATTAGAGTAGAAGTGTGCTCTTTTCTCAAAAGCAGAGTGTGTTTCTTGTAAGGCGAGTTAGCGTTTGTTTCCCAGTCCTAAATGGAGTTGAATCTCATGCAGTTTTTGGTCCTACGAGCAAGAGTTGTTTTCTGGTATAAAGAGTCACTATTGTGCTCTTATTGCCATACACAGTGCAAATAGCACTCGCGTCTGTTCCCAGCAAGTACAGTGTATTGGACTGAAGAGGAGCTACTGTTCTTGTCAGTTTCCTAAGCAGAGATGAATTAGATATAGCCCGTGTGTGTAGGAAGCACAGTTCTTTTGTTCTGAGCAAGCTCACAGTTCGGACCCCATAGGAAACACAGTAGAGTAGAAGAGTGCTCTTTTCTCTAAAGCAGAGTGTGTTTCTTGTAAGGCAAGCTAGCGTTTGTTTCCCAGTCCTAAATGGAGTTGAGTCACATGAAGTTTTTGGTCCTATGAGCAAGAGTTGTTTTCTGGTAAGAAGAGTCACTATTGAGCTCCCATTGTCATACACAGGGCAAATAGCACTGGCATCTGTTCCCAGCAAGTACAGTGTATTGGACTGAAGAGGAGCTACTGTTCTTGTCAGTTTCCTAAGCAGAGTTGAACTAGATATGGCCCGTGTGCTTAGGAAGCACAGTTCTTTTGTTCTGAGCAAGTTCTCTGTTCCGACCCCATAGGAAACACAGTAGAGTAGAAGAGTGCTCTTTTCTCAAAAGCAGATTGTGTTTCTTGTTTGGTGAGCTAGCGTTTTTTTCTCAGTCTTAAATGGAGTTGAGTCACATGCAGTTTCTGGTCCTACGAGCAAGAGTTGTTTTCTGGTAGAAGAGTCACTATTGCGCTCCCATTGCCATACACAGTGCAAATAGCACTCGCGTCTGTTCCCAACAAGTACAGTGTATTGGACTGAAGAGGAGCTACTGTTCTTGTCAGTTTCCTAAGCAGATTTGAACTAGATATGGCCCGTGTGTGCAGGAAGCCCAGTTCTTTTGTTCTGAGCATGCTCACTGTTCGGACCCCATAGGAAACACAGTAGAGTAGAAAAGTGCTCTTTTCTCAAAAGCAGAGTGTGGTTCTTGTAAGGCGAGCTAGCGTTTATTTCCCAGTTTTAAATGGAGTTGAGTCACATGCAGTTTTTGGTCCTACTAGGAAGAGTTGTTTTCAGGTAAGAAGAGTCACTATTGCGCTCCCATTGACATACACAGTGCAAATAGCACTCAGGGCTGTTCCCAACAAGTACAGTGTATTGGACTGAAGAGGAGCTACTGTTCTTGTCAGTTTCCTAAGCAGAGTTGAACTAGATATGGCCCGTGTGTGTAGGAAGCACAGTTCTTTGGTTCTGAGCAAGCTCACTGTTCTGGCCCTATAGGAAACACAGTGGAGTAGAATACTGCTCTTTTCTCAACAGCAGAGCATGTCCCTTGTAAGGCGAGCTAGCGTTTGTTTCCCAGTCCTAAATGGAGTTGAATCACATTCAGTTTCTGCTCCTATGAGAAAGAGTTGTTTTCTGGTAAGAAGAGTCACTATTGCGCTCCCATTGCCATACACAGTGCAAATAGCACTTGCTTCTGTTCCCAGCAAGTACAGTGTATTGGACTGAAGAGGAGCAACTGTTCTTGTCAGTTTCCTAAGCAGAGTTGAAGTAGATATGGCCCATGTGTAGGAAGCACAGTTCTTTTGTTCTGAGCAAGCTCACTGTTCGGACCCCATAGGAAACAGAGTAGAGTAAAAGAGTGCCCTTTTCTCAAAAGCAGAGTGTGTTTCTTGTAAGGCGAGCTAGTGTTTGTTTCCCAGTCCTAAATTGAGTTGAATCACATGCAGTTTCTGGTCCTACGAGCAAGAGTTGTTTTCTGGTATAAAGAGTCACTATTGCTCTCCCATTGCCATACACAGTGCAAATAGCACTACTATCTGTTCCCAGCAAGTACTGTGTATTGGACTGAAGAGGAGCTACTGTTCTTGTCAGTTTTTTAAGCAGAGTTGAACTAGATATGGCCCGTGCATGTAGGAAGCACAATTCATTTGTTGTGAGCAAGCTCACTGTTCGGACCCCATAGGAAACACAGTATAGTAGAAGAATGCTCTTTTCTCAAAAACAGAGTATGTTTCTTGTAAGGCGAGCTAGCGTTTGTTTCCCAATCCTAAATGGAGTTGAATCACATGCACTTTCTGTTCCTACTAGCAAGAGTTGTTTTCTGGTAAGAAGAGTCACTATTGTGCTCCCATTTTCATACACTGGGCAAATAGCACTGGCGTCTGTTCCCAGCAAGTACAGTGTATTGGACTGAAGAGGAGCTACTGTTCTTGTCAGTTTCCTAAGCAGAGTTGAACTAGATATGGCCATGTGTGTAGGACGCACAGTTCTTTTGTTCTGAGCAAGCTCACTGTTCTGGCCCTATAGGAAACACAGTAGAGTAGAAGAGTGATCTTTTCTCAAAAGCAGATTGTGTTTCTTGTAAAGCGGGCTAGCGTTTGTTTCCCAGTCCTAAATGGAGTTGAATCACATTCAGTTTTTGGTCCTACGACCAAGAGTTTTTATGGTAAGAAGAGTCACCATTGGTCTCCCATTGTCATACACAGGACAAATAGCATTGTCGTCTGTTCCCAGCATGTACAGTGTATTGGACTGAAGAGGAGCTACTGTTCTTGTCAGTTTCCTAAGCAGAATTGAACTAGATATGGCCGTATATGTAGGAAGCACAGTTTTCGTTCTGAGCAAGCTCACTGTTCTTGCCCAATAGGAAACACATTAGAGTAGAATACTGCTCTTTTCTCAACAGCATAGCGTGTCTCTTGTAAGGCAAGCTAGCATTTGTTTCCCAGTCCTAAATGGAGTTGAATCACATGCAGCTTCTGGTCCTACGAGCAAGAGTTATTTTCTGGTTAGAAGAGTCACTATTGCGCTCCCATTGCCATACACAGTGCAAATAGCACTCGCGTATGTTCCCAGCAAGTAAAGTGTATTGGACTGAAGAGGAGCTACTGTTCTTGTCAGTTTCCTAAGCAGAATTGAACTAGATATGGCCGTGTGTGTAGGAAGCACAGTTCTTTTTTTCTGAGCAAGCTCACTGTTCGGACCCCATAGGAAACACAGTAGAGTAGAAGAGTGCTGTTTTCTCAAAAGCAGAGTGTGTTTATTGTAAGGCGAGCTAGCATTTGTTTCCCAGTCCTAAAAGGAGTTGCATCACATGCAGTTTTTGGTCCTACAACCAAGAGTTGTTTTTTGGTAAGGAAAGTCATTATTGCACTCCCATTGCCATACACAGTGCAAATAGCACTGGCGTCTGTTCCCAGCAAGTACAATGTATTGGACTGAAGAGGAGCTACTGTTCTTGTCAGTTTCCTAAGCAGAGTTGAACTAGATATGGCCCGTGTGTGTAGGAAGCACAGTTCTTTTTTTTTGAGCAAGCTTACTTTTCGGACCTCATAGGAAACACAGTAGAGTAGATGAGTGCTCTTTTCTCAAAAGCAGAGTGTGTTTCTTGTTAAGCAGGCTAGCGTGTGTTTCCAGTCCTAAATAGAGTTGAATCCCATGCAGTTTCTGGTCCTATGAGCAAGAGTTTTTTTCTGGTAAAAAGATTCACTATTGCGCCCCCATTGCCATACACAGTGCAAATAGCACTGTCGTCTGTTCCCAGCATGTACACTGTATTGGACTGAAGAGGATCTACTGTTCTTGTCAGTTTCCTAAGCAGAATTGAACTAGATATGGCCGTGTGTGTAGGAAGCACAGTTCTTTTGTTCTGAACAAGCTCACCGTTCAGACCCCGTAGGAAACACAGTAGAGTAGAAGAGTGCTCTTTTCTCAAAATCAGAGTGTGTTTCTTGTAAGGCAAGATAGCGTTTGTTTTCCAGTCCTAAATGGAGTTGAATCCCATGCAGTTTCTGGTCCTACGAGCAAGAGTTGTTTTCTCTAAGAAGAGTCACTATTGTGCTCCCATTGCCATACACAGTGCAAATAGCACTCGCGTCTGTTCCCAGGAAGTACAGTGTATTGGACTGAAGAGGAGCTACTGTTCTTGTCAGTTTCCAAAGCAGAGTTGAAGTAGATATGGCCCATGTGTGTAGGAAGCACAGTTCTTTTGTTCTGAGCAAGCTCACTCTTCGGACCACATAGGAAAAACAGTAGAGTAAAAGAGTGCCCTTTTCTCAAAAGCAGAGTGTGTTTCTTGTAAGGCGAGCTATTGTTTGTTTCCCAGTCCTAAATGGAGTTGAATCACATGCAGTTTCTGGTCCTACGAGCAAGAGTTGTTTTCTGGTATAAAGAGTCACTATTGCTCTCCCATTGCCATACACAGTGCAAATAGCACTACTATCTGTTCCCAGCAAGTACTGTGTATTGGACTGAAGCGGAGCTACTGTTCTTGTCAGTTTTTTAAGCAGATTTGAACTAGATATGGCCCGTGTGTGTAGGAAGCACAGTTCTTTTGTTGTGAGCAAGCTCACTGTTCGGACCCCATAGGAAACAGAGTATAGTAGAAGAATGCTCTTTTCTCAAAAACAGAGTATGTTTCCTGTAAGGCGAGCTAGTGTTTGTTTCCGAATCTTAAATGGAGTTGAATCACATGCACTTTCTGGTCCTATGAGCAAGAGTTGTTTTCTGGTAAGAAGAGTCACTATTGAGCTCCCATTGTCATACACAGGGCAAATAGCACTGGCATCTGTTCCCAGCAAGTACAGTGTATTGGACTGAAGAGGAGCTACTGTTCTTGTCAGTTTCCTAAGCAGAGTTGAACTAGATATGGCCCGTGTGTGTAGGAAGCACAGTTCTTTTGTTCTGAGCAAGTTCTCTGTTCCGACCCCATAGGAAACACAGTAGAGTAGAAGAGTGCTCTTTTCTCAAAAGCAGATTGTGTTTCTTGTTTGGCGAGCTAGCGTTTTTTTTTTTCAGTCTTAAATGGAGTTGAGTCACATGCAGTTTCTGGTCCTACGAGCAAGAGTTGTTTTCTGGTAGAAGAGTCACTATTGCGCTCCCATTGCCATACACAGTGCAAATAGCACTGGCGTCTGTACCCATCATGTACAGTGTATTGGACTGAAGAGGATCTACTGGTGTTGTCAGTTTCCTAAGCAGAATTGAACTAGATATGGCCGTGTTTGTAGGAAGCACAGTTCTTTTGTTCTGAGCAAGCTCACTGTTCGGACCCCATGGGAAACACAATAGAGTAGAAGAGTGCTCTTTTCTCAAAAGCAGAGTGTGTTTTTTGTAAGGCGAGCTCCCGTTTGTTTCCCAGTCCTAAATGGAGTTGAATCTCATGCAGTTTCTGGTCCCACGAGCAAGAGTTGTTTTCTGGTAAGAAGAGTCACTATTGTGCTCCCATTTTCATACACAGAGCAAATAGCATTGGCATCTGTTCCCAGCATGTACAATGTATTGGACTGAAGAGGAGCTACTGTTCTTGTCAGTATCCTTAGCAGAGTTGAACTAGATATGGCCCGTGTGTGTAGGAAGCACAGTTCTTTTGTTCTGAGCAAGCTCACTGTTCGGACCCCATAGGAAACACAGTAGAGTAGAAGAGTGCCCTTTACTCAAAAGCAGAGTGTGTTTCTTGAAAGGCGAGCTAGCGTTTGTTTCCCCATCCTAAAGGGAGTTGAATCACATGCAGTTTTTTTTCCTATGAGCAGGAGTTGTTTTCTGGTAAGAAGAGTCACTATTGTGCTCCCATTGCCAAACACAGTGCAAATAGCACTCGCGTCTGTTCCCAGCAAGTACAGTGTATTGGACTGAAGAGGAGATACTGTTCTTGTCAGTTTCCTAAGCAGAATTGAACTAGATATTGCCCGTGTGTAGGAAGCACAGTTCTTTTGTTCTGAGCAAGGTCACTGTTCGGACCCCATGGGAAACACAATAGAGTAGAAGAGTGCTCTTTTCTCAAAAGCAGAGTGTGTTTTTTGTAAGGCGAGCTCCCGTTTGTTTCCCAGTCCTAATTGGAGTTGAATGACATGCAGTTTCTGGTACTATGACGAAGAGTTGTTTTCTGGTAAGGAAATTCACTATTGCGTTCCCATTGCCATACACAGTGCAAATAGCACTCGCGTCTGTTCCCAGCAAGTACAGTGTATTGGACTGAAGAGGAGCTACTGTTCTTGTCAGTTTCCTAAGCAGAGTTGAACTAGATATGGCCCCTGTGTGTAGGAAGCACAGTTCTTTTGTTCTGAGCAAGCTCACTGTTTGGACCCCATAGGAAACACAATAGAGTAGATGAGGGCTCTTTTCTACAAAGCAGAGTGTGTTTCTTGTAAGGCGAGCTAGCGTTTGTTTCCCAGTCCAAAATGGAGTTGAGTGACATGCAGTTTCTGGTCCTATGAGGAAGAGTTGTTTTCTGGTAAGGAAAGTCACTATTGCGTTCCCATTGCCATACACAGTGCAAATAGCACTCGCGTCTGTTCCCAGCAAGTACAATGTATTGGACTGAAGATGAGCTACTGTTCTTGTCAGTTTCCTAAGCAGAGTTGAACTAGATATGGCCCGTGTGTGTAGGAAGCACAGTTCTTTTGTTCTGAGCAAGCACTCTGTTCTGGCCCCATAGGAAACACAGTAGAGTAGATGAGGGCTCTTTTCTCCAAAGCATAGTGTGTTTCTTGTAAGGCAAGCTAGCGTTTGTTTCCAAGTCCTAAATGGAGTTGAGTCACATGCATTTCTGGTCCTACGACGAATAGGTGTTTTCTGTGAGGAGTGTCACTATTATGCTCCCATTGCAATACACAGTGCAAATAGCACTGGCGTCTGTTCCCAGCATGTACAGTGTATTGGTCTGAAGAGGAGCTACTGTTCTTGTCAGTTTCCTAAGCAGAATTGAACTAGATATGGCCGAGTGTGTAGGAAGCACAGTTCTTTTGTTCTGAGCAAGTTCTCTGTTCCGACCCCATAGGAAACACAGTAGAGTAGAAGAGTGCTCTTTTCTCAAAAGCAGATTGTGTTTCTTGTTTGGCGAGCTAGCGTTTTTTTTTTTCAGTCTTAAATGGAGTTGAGTCACATGCAGTTTCTGGTCCTACGAGCAAGAGTTGTTTTCTGGTAGAAGAGTCACTATTGCGCTCCCATTGCCATACACAGTGCAAATAGCACTGGCGTCTGTACCCATCATGTACAGTGTATTGGACTGAAGAGGATCTACTGGTGTTGTCAGTTTCCTAAGCAGAATTGAACTAGATATGGCCGTGTTTGTAGGAAGCACAGTTCTTTTGTTCTGAGCAAGCTCACTGTTCGGACCCCATGGGAAACACAATAGAGTAGAAGAGTGCTCTTTTCTCAAAAGCAGAGTGTGTTTTTTGTAAGGCGAGCTCCCGTTTGTTTCCCAGTCCTAAATGGAGTTGAATCTCATGCAGTTTCTGGTCCCACGAGCAAGAGTTGTTTTCTGGTAAGAAGAGTCACTATTGTGCTCCCATTTTCATACACAGAGCAAATAGCATTGGCATCTGTTCCCAGCATGTACAATGTATAGGACTGAAGAGGAGCTACTGTTCTTGTCAGTATCCTTAGCAGAGTTGAACTAGATATTGCCCGTGTGTGTAGGAAGCACAGTTCTTTTGTTCTGAGCAAGCTCACTGTTCGGACCCCATAGGAAACACAGTAGAGTAGAAGAGTGCCCTTTACTCAAAAGCAGAGTGTGTTTCTTGAAAGGCGAGCTAGCGTTTGTTTCCCCATCCTAAAGGGAGTTGAATCACATGCAGTTTTTTTTCCTATGAGCAGGAGTTGTTTTCTGGTAAGAAGAGTCACTATTGTGCTCCCATTGCCAAACACAGTGCAAATAGCACTCGCGTCTGTTCCCAGCAAGTACAGTGTATTGGACTGAAGAGGAGATACTGTTCTTGTCAGTTTCCTAAGCAGAATTGAACTAGATATTGCCCGTGTGTAGGAAGCACAGTTCTTTTGTTCTGAGCAAGGTCACTGTTCGGACCCCATGGGAAACACAATAGAGTAGAAGAGTGCTCTTTTCTCAAAAGCAGAGTGTGTTTTTTGTAAGGCGAGCTCCCGTTTGTTTCCCAGTCCTAATTGGAGTTGAATGACATGCAGTTTCTGGTACTATGACGAAGAGTTGTTTTCTGGTAAGGAAATTCACTATTGCGTTCCCATTGCCATACACAGTGCAAATAGCACTCGCGTCTGTTCCCAGCAAGTACAGTGTATTGGACTGAAGAGGAGCTACTGTTCTTGTCAGTTTCCTAAGCAGAGTTGAACTAGATATGGCCCCTGTGTGTAGGAAGCACAGTTCTTTTGTTCTGAGCAAGCTCACTGTTTGGACCCCATAGGAAACACAATAGAGTAGATGAGGGCTCTTTTCTACAAAGCAGAGTGTGTTTCTTGTAAGGCGAGCTAGCGTTTGTTTCCCAGTCCAAAATGGAGTTGAGTGACATGCAGTTTCTGGTCCTATGAGGAAGAGTTGTTTTCTGGTAAGGAAAGTCACTATTGCGTTCCCATTGCCATACACAGTGCAAATAGCACTCGCGTCTGTTCCCAGCAAGTACAATGTATTGGACTGAAGATGAGCTACTGTTCTTGTCAGTTTCCTAAGCAGAGTTGAACTAGATATGGCCCGTGTGTGTAGGAAGCACAGTTCTTTTGTTCTGAGCAAGCACTCTGTTCTGGCCCCATAGGAAACACAGTAGAGTAGATGAGGGCTCTTTTCTCCAAAGCATAGTGTGTTTCTTGTAAGGCAAGCTAGCGTTTGTTTCCAAGTCCTAAATGGAGTTGAGTCACATGCATTTCTGGTCCTACGACGAATAGGTGTTTTCTGTGAGGAGTGTCACTATTATGCTCCCATTGCAATACACAGTGCAAATAGCACTGGCGTCTGTTCCCAGCATGTACAGTGTATTGGTCTGAAGAGGAGCTACTGTTCTTGTCAGTTTCCTAAGCAGAATTGAACTAGATATGGCCGAGTGTGTAGGAAGCACAGTTCTTTTGTTTGAGCAAGCTCACTGTTCTGGCCCTGTAGGAAAAGCAGTAGAGTAGAAGAGTGCTCTTTTCTCAAAAGCAGAGTGTGTTTCTTGTAAGGCGAGCCAGCGTTTGTTTCCCAGTCCTAAATGGAGTTGAATCACATTCAGTTTTTGGTCCTACGAACAAGAGTTTTTTTCTGGTAAGGAAAGTCACTATTGCGCTCCCATTGCCATACACAGTGCAAATAGCACTCACGTCTATTTCCAGCAAGTACAGTGTATTGGACTGAAGAGGAGCTACAGTTCTTGTCAGTTTCCTAAGCAGAGTTGAACTAGATATGGCCCGTGTGTGTAGGAAGCACATTTCTTTTGTTCTGAGCAAGCTCACTGTTTGGACCCCCTAGGATACACAGTAGAGTAGAAGAGTGCTCTTTTCTCAAAAGCAGAGTGTGTTTATTGTAAGGCAAGCTAGTGTTTGTTTCCCAGTCCTAAATTGAGTTGAATCACATGCAGTTTCTGGTCCTACGAGCAAGAGTTGTTTTCTGGTATAAAGAGTCACTATTGCTCTCCCATTGCCATACACAGTGCAAATAGCACTACTATCTGTTCCCAGCAAGTACTGTGTATTGGACTGAAGAGGAGCTACTGTTCTTGTCAGTTTCCTAAGCAGAGTTGAACTAGATATGGCCCGTGTGTGTAGGAAGCACAGTTCTTTTGTTCTGAGCAAGTTCTCTGTTCCGACCCCATAGGAAACACAGTAGAGTAGAAGAGTGCTCTTTTCTCAAAACCAGATTGTGTTTCTTGTTTGGCGAGCTAGCGTTTTTTTCTCAGTCTTAAATGGAGTTGAGTCACATGCAGTTTCTGGTCCTACGAGCAAGAGTTGTTTTCTGGTAGAAGAGTCACTATTGCGCTCCCATTGCCATACACAGTGCAAATAGCACTCGCGTCTGTTCCCAACAAGTACAGTGTATTGGACTGAAGAGGAGCTACTGTTCTTGTCAGTTTCTTAAGCAGATTTGAACTAGATATGGCCCGTGTGTGCAGGAAGCCCAGTTCTTTTGTTCTGAGCATGCTCACTGTTCGGACCCCATAGGAAACACAGTAGAGTAGAAAAGTGCTCTTTTCTCAAAAGCAGAGTGTGGTTCTTGTAAGGCGAGCTAGCGTTTATTTCCCAGTTTTAAATGGAGTTGAGTCACATGCAGTTTTTGGTCCTACTAGGAAGAGTTGTTTTCAGGTAAGAAGAGTCACTATTGCGCTCCCATTGACATACACAGTGCAAATAGCACTCAGGGCTGTTCCCAACAAGTACAGTGTATTGGACTGAAGAGGAGCTACTGTTCTTGTCAGTTTCCTAAGCAGAGTTGAACTAGATATGGCCCGTGTGTGTAGGAAGCACAGTTCTTTGGTTCTGAGCAAGCTCACTGTTCTGGCCCTATAGGAAACACAGTGGAGTAGAATACTGCTCTTTTCTCAACAGCGGAGCATGTCCCTTGTAAGGCGAGCTAGCGTTTGTTTCCCAGTCCTAAATGGAGTTGAATCACATTCAGTTTCTGCTCCTATGAGAAAGAGTTGTTTTCTTGTAAGAAGAGTCACTATTGCACTCCCATTGCCATACACAGTGCAAATAGCACTTGCTTCTGTTCCCAGCAAGTACAGTGTATTGGACTGAAGAGGAGCAACTGTTCTTGTCAGTTTCCTAAGCAGATTTGAACTAGATATGGCCCGTGTGTGTAGGAAGCACAGTTCTTTTGTTCTGAGCAATTTCACTTTTTGCACCCCATAGGAAACACAGTAGAGTATAAGAGTGCTCTTTTCTCAAAAGCAGAGTGTGTTTCTTGTAAGGCGAGCTAGCATTTGTTTCCCAGTCCTAAATGGAGTTGAATCCCATGCAGTTTCTGGTCCTATGAGCAAGAGTTTTTTTCTGGTAAAAAGATTCACTATTGCGCCCACATTGCCATACACAGTGCAAATAGCACTGTCGTCTGTTCCCAGCATGTGCACTGTATTGGACTGAAGAGGATCTACTGTTCTTGTCAGTTTCCTAAGCAGAATTGAACTAGATATGGCCGTGTGTGTAGGAAGCACAGTTCTTTTGTTCTGAACAAGCTCACCGTTCAGACCCCGTAGGAAACACAGTAGAGTAGAAGAGTGCTCTTTTCTCAAAATCAGAGTGTGTTTCTTGTAAGGCAAGATAGCGTTTGTTTTCCAGTCCTAAATGGAGTTGAATCCCATGCAGTTTCTGGTCCTACGAGCAAGAGTTGTTTTCTCTAAGAAGAGTCACTATTGTGCTCCCATTGCCATACACAGTGCAAATAGCACTCGCGTCTGTTCCCAGGAAGTACAGTGTATTGGACTGAAGAGGAGCTACTGTTCTTGTCAGTTTCCAAAGCAGAGTTGAAGTAGATATGGCCCATGTGTGTAGGAAGCACAGTTCTTTTGTTCTGAGCAAGCTCACTCTTCGGACCACATAGGAAAAACAGTAGAGTAAAAGATTGCCCTTTTTTTATCAAAAGCAGAGTGTGTTTCTTGTAAGGCGAGCTAGTGTTTGTTTCCCAGTCCTAAATGGAGTTGAATCACATGCAGTTTCTGGTCCTACGAGCAAGAGTTGTTTTCTGGTATAAAGAGTCACTATTGCTCTCCCATTGCCATACACAGTGCAAATAGCACTACTATCTGTTCCCAGCAAGTACTGTGTATTGGACTGAAGCGGAGCTACTGTTCTTGTCAGTTTTTTAAGCAGATTTGAACTAGATATGGCCCGTGTGTGTAGGAAGCACAGTTCTTTTGTTGTGAGCAAGCTCACTGTTCGGACCCCATAGGAAACAGAGTATAGTAGAAGAATGCTCTTTTCTCAAAAACAGAGTATGTTTCCTGTAAGGCGAGCTAGTGTTTGTTTCCGAATCTTAAATGGAGTTGAATCACATGCACTTTCTGGTCCTATGAGCAAGAGTGGTTTTCTGGTAAGAACAGTCACTATTGTGCTCCCATTTTCATACACTGGGCAAACAGCACTGGCGTCTGTTGCCAGCAAGTACAGTGTATTGGACTGAAGAGAAGCTACTGTTCTTGTCAGTTTCCTAAGCAGAGTTGGACTAGATATGGCCGTGTTTGTAGGACGCACAGTTCTTTTGTTCTGAGCAAGCTCACTCTTCTGGCCCTATAGGAAACACAGTAGAGTAGAAGAGTGATCTTTTCTCAAAAGCAGAGTGTTTTTCTTGTAAGGCCAGCTAGCCATTGTTTCCCAGTCCTAAATGGATTTGAATCAAATGCATTTTTCGGTCCTATGAGCAAGAGTTGTTTAATGGTTAGGAAAGTCACTGTTGCTCTCCCATTGCCATACACAGTGCGAATAGCACTCGCGTCTGTTCCCAGCAAGTACAGTGTATTGGACAGAAGAGGAGCTACTGTTCTTGTCAGTTTCCTAAGCAGAATTGAACTAGATATGGCCCGTGTGTGTAGGAAGCACAGTTCTTTTGTTCTGAGCAAGCTCACTGTTCGGACCCCATAGGAAACACAGTAGAGTAGAAGAGTGCTCTTTTCTCAAAAGCAGAGTGTGTTTCTTGTAAGGCGAGCTAGCGTTTGCTTCCCAGTCTTAAATGGAGTTGAATCACATGCAGTTTCTGTTCCTAGGAGCAAGAGTTGTTTTCTGGTAAGGAAAGTCACTGTTGTGCTCCCATTGCCATACACAGTGCAAATAGCACTGGCGTCTGTTCCCAGCAAGTACAGTGTATTGGACTGAAGAGGAGCTACTGTTCTTGTCAGTATCCTAAGCAGATTTGAACTAGATATGGCCCGTGTGTGTAGGAAGCACAGTTCCTTTGTTCTGAGCAAGCTCACTGTTCGGACCCCATAGGAAACACAGTAGAATAGAAGAGTGCTCTTTTTCAAAAGCAGAGTGTGTTTCTTGTAAGGCGAGCTAGCGTTTTTTTCCCAGTCCTAAATGGAGTTGAATCACATGCAGTTTCTGGTCCTACGAGCAAGAGTTGTTTTCTGGTAAGAAGAGTCACTATTGCGCTCCCATTGTCATACACAGGGCAAATAGCACTGGCGTCTGTTCCCAGCATGTACAGTGTATTGGACTGAACAGGATCTACTGTTCTTTTCAGTTTCCTAAGCAGAAATGAACTAGATATGGCCGTGTGTGTAGGAAGCACAGTTATTTTGTTCTGAGCAAGCTCACTGTTTTGGCCCTATAGGAAACACATTAGAGTAGAAGAGTGCTCTTTTCTCAAAAGCAGAGTGTGTTTCTTGTAATGCAAGCTAGCGTTTGTTTCCCAGTCCTAAATGGAGTTGAACCACATGCAGTTTTTGGTACCAGGAGCAAGAGTTGTTTTCTGGTAAGGAAAGTCACTATTGCGCTCCCATTGCAATACACAGATCAAATAGCACTCGCGTCTGCTCCCAGCAGGTACAGTGTATTGGACTGAAGAGGAGCTACGGTTCTTGTCAGTTTCCTAAGCAGAATTGAACTAGATATGTCCGTGTGTGTAGGAAGCACAGTTCTTTTGTTCTGAGCAAGCTCACTGTTTTGTCCTTATATAAAACACATTAGAGTAGAAGAGTGCTCTTTTCTCAAAAGCAGAGTGTGTTCTTTGTAAAGCGATCTAGCGTTTGTTTCCCAGTCCTAAATGGAGTTGAGTCACATGAAATTTTTGGTCCCACGAGCAAGAGTTGTTTTCTGGTAAGAAGAGTCACTATTGCGCTCTCATTGCCATACACAGTGCAAATAGCACTCGCGTCTGTTCCCAGCAAGTACAGTGTATTAGATTGAAGAGGAGCTACTGTTCTTGTCAGTTTCCTAAGCAGAGATGAACTAGATATAGTCCGTGTTTGTAGGAAGCACAGTTCTTTTGTTCTGAGCAAGCTCACTGTTCTGGCCCTATAGGAAAGACATTAGAGTAGAAGTGTGCTCTTTTCTCAAAAGCAGAGTGTGTTTCTTGTAAGGCGAGTTAGCGTTTGTTTCCCAGTCCTAAATGGAGTTGAATCTCATGCAGTTTTTGGTCCTACGAGCAAGAGTTGTTTTCTGGTATAAAGAGTCACTATTGTGCTCTTATTGCCATACACAGTGCAAATAGCACTCGCGTCTGTTCCCAGCAAGTACAGTGTATTGGACTGAAGAGGAGCTACTGTTCTTGTCAGTTTCCTAAGCAGAGATGAATTAGATATAGCCCGTGTGTGTAGGAAGCACAGTTCTTTTGTTCTGAGCAAGCTCACAGTTCGGACCCCATAGGAAACACAGTAGAGTAGAAGAGTGCTCTTTTCTCTAAAGCAGAGTGTGTTTCTTGTAAGGCAAGCTAGCGTTTGTTTCCCAGTCCTAAATGGAGTTGAGTCACATGAAGTTTTTGGTCCTATGAGCAAGAGTTGTTTTCTGGTAAGAAGAGTCACTATTGAGCTCCCATTGTCATACACAGGGCAAATAGCACTGGCATCTGTTCCCAGCAAGTACAGTGTATTGGACTGAAGAGGAGCTACTGTTCTTGTCAGTTTCCTAAGCAGAGTTGAACTAGATATGGCCCGTGTGCTTAGGAAGCACAGTTCTTTTGTTCTGAGCAAGTTCTCTGTTCCGACCCCATAGGAAACACAGTAGAGTAGAAGAGTGCTCTTTTCTCAAAAGCAGATTGTGTTTCTTGTTTGGTGAGCTAGCGTTTTTTTCTCAGTCTTAAATGGAGTTGAGTCACATGCAGTTTCTGGTCCTACGAGCAAGAGTTGTTTTCTGGTAGAAGAGTCACTATTGCGCTCCCATTGCCATACACAGTGCAAATAGCACTCGCGTCTGTTCCCAACAAGTACAGTGTATTGGACTGAAGAGGAGCTACTGTTCTTGTCAGTTTCCTAAGCAGATTTGAACTAGATATGGCCCGTGTGTGCAGGAAGCCCAGTTCTTTTGTTCTGAGCATGCTCACTGTTCGGACCCCATAGGAAACACAGTAGAGTAGAAAAGTGCTCTTTTCTCAAAAGCAGAGTGTGGTTCTTGTAAGGCGAGCTAGCGTTTATTTCCCAGTTTTAAATGGAGTTGAGTCACATGCAGTTTTTGGTCCTACTAGGAAGAGTTGTTTTCAGGTAAGAAGAGTCACTATTGCGCTCCCATTGACATACACAGTGCAAATAGCACTCAGGGCTGTTCCCAACAAGTACAGTGTATTGGACTGAAGAGGAGCTACTGTTCTTGTCAGTTTCCTAAGCAGAGTTGAACTAGATATGGCCCGTGTGTGTAGGAAGCACAGTTCTTTGGTTCTGAGTAAGCTCACTGTTCTGGCCCTATAGGAAACACAGTGGAGTAGAATACTGCTCTTTTCTCAACAGCAGAGCATGTCCCTTGTAAGGCGAGCTAGCGTTTGTTTCCCAGTCCTAAATGGAGTTGAATCACATTCAGTTTCTGCTCCTATGAGAAAGAGTTGTTTTCTGGTAAGAAGAGTCACTATTGCGCTCCCATTGCCATACACAGTGCAAATAGCACTTGCTTCTGTTCCCAGCAAGTACAGTGTATTGGACTGAAGAGGAGCAACTGTTCTTGTCAGTTTCCTAAGCAGATTTGAACTAGATATGGCCCGTGTGTGTAGGAAGCACAGTTCTTTTGTTCTGAGCAATTTCACTTTTTGGACCCCATAGGAAACACAGTAGAGTATAAGAGTGCTCTTTTCTCAAAAGCAGAGTGTGTTTCTTGTAAGGCGAGCTAGCATTTGTTTCCCAGTCCTAAATGGAGTTGAATCCCATGCAGTTTCTGGTCCTACGAGCAAGAGTTGTATCCTGGTAAGGAAAGTCAATATTGTGCTCCCATTGCCATACACAGTGCAAATAGCACTACTATCTGTTCCCAGCAAGTACAGTGTATTGGACTGAAGAGGAGCTACTGTTCTTGTCAGTTTCCTAAGCAGAGTTGAAGTAGATATGGCCCATGTGTGTAGGAAGCACAGTTCTTTTGTTCTGAGCAAGCTCACTGTTCGGACCCCATAGGAAACAGAGTAGAGTAAAAGAGTGCCCTTTTCTCAAAAGCAGAGTGTGTTTCTTGTAAGGCGAGCTAGTGTTTGTTTCCCAGTCCTAAATTGAGTTGAATCACATGCAGTTTCTGGTCCTACGAGCAAGAGTTGTTTTCTGGTATAAAGAGTCACTATTGCTCTCCCATTGCCATACACAGTGCAAATAGCACTACTATCTGTTCCCAGCAAGTACTGTGTATTGGACTGAAGAGGAGCTACTGTTCTTGTCAGTTTTTTAAGCAGAGTTGAACTAGATATGGCCCGTGCATGTAGGAAGCACAATTCATTTGTTGTGAGCAAGCTCACTGTTCGGACCCCATAGGAAACACAGTATAGTAGAAGAATGCTCTTTTCTCAAAAACAGAGTATGTTTCTTGTAAGGCGAGCTAGCGTTTGTTTCCCAATCCTAAATGGAGTTGAATCACATGCACTTTCTGTTCCTACTAGCAAGAGTTGTTTTCTGGTAAGAAGAGTCACTATTGTGCTCCCATTTTCATACACTGGGCAAATAGCACTGGCGTCTGTTCCCAGCAAGTACAGTGTATTGGACTGAAGAGGAGCTACTGTTCTTGTCAGTTTCCTAAGCAGAGTTGAACTAGATATGGCCATGTGTGTAGGACGCACAGTTCTTTTGTTCTGAGCAAGCTCACTGTTCTGGCCCTATAGGAAACACAGTAGAGTAGAAGAGTGATCTTTTCTCAAAAGCAGATTGTGTTTCTTGTAAAGCGAGCTAGCGTTTGTTTCCCAGTCCTAAATGGAGTTGAATCACATTCAGTTTTTGGTCCTACGACCAAGAGTTTTTATGGTAAGAAGAGTCACCATTGGTCTCCCATTGTCATACACAGGACAAATAGCATTGTCGTCTGTTCCCAGCATGTACAGTGTATTGGACTGAAGAGGAGCTACTGTTCTTGTCAGTTTCCTAAGCAGAATTGAACTAGATATGGCCGTATATGTAGGAAGCACAGTTTTCGTTCTGAGCAAGCTCACTGTTCTTGCCCAATAGGAAACACATTAGAGTAGAATACTGCTCTTTTCTCAACAGCATAGCGTGTCTCTTGTAAGGCAAGCTAGCGTTTGTTTCCCAGTCCTAAATGGAGTTGAATCACATGCAGCTTCTGGTCCTACGAGCAAGAGTTATTTTCTGGTTAGAAGAGTCACTATTGCGCTCCCATTGCCATACACAGTGCAAATAGCACTCGCGTATGTTCCCAGCAAGTAAAGTGTATTGGACTGAAGAGGAGCTACTGTTCTTGTCAGTTTCCTAAGCAGAATTGAACTAGATATGGCCGTGTGTGTAGGAAGCACAGTTCTTTTTTTCTGAGCAAGCTCACTGTTCGGACCCCATAGGAAACACAGTAGAGTAGAAGAGTGCTGTTTTCTCAAAAGCAGAGTGTGTTTATTGTAAGGCGAGCTAGCATTTGTTTCCCAGTCCTAAAAGGAGTTGCATCACATGCAGTTTTTGGTCCTACAACCAAGAGTTGTTTTTTGGTAAGGAAAGTCATTATTGCACTCCCATTGCCATACACAGTGCAAATAGCACTGGCGTCTGTTCCCAGCAAGTACAATGTATTGGACTGAAGAGGAGCTACTGTTCTTGTCAGTTTCCTAAGCAGAGTTGAACTAGATATGGCCCGTGTGTGTAGGAAGCACAGTTCTTTTTTTTTGAGCAAGCTTACTTTTCGGACCTCATAGGAAACACAGTAGAGTAGATGAGTGCTCTTTTCTCAAAAGCAGAGTGTGTTTCTTGTTAAGCAGGCTAGCGTGTGTTTCCAGTCCTAAATAGAGTTGAATCCCATGCAGTTTCTGGTCCTATGAGCAAGAGTTTTTTTCTGGTAAAAAGATTCACTATTGCG
The DNA here is from genome assembly GCF_949786415.1 of Peromyscus eremicus. Lineage (NCBI taxonomy): Eukaryota > Metazoa > Chordata > Mammalia > Rodentia > Cricetidae > Peromyscus > Peromyscus eremicus. The sequence continues at coordinate 94,938 of NW_026734982.1, read as the reverse complement.
CCCCCATTGCCATACACAGTGCAAATAGCACTGTCGTCTGTTCCCAGCATGTACACTGTATTGGACTGAAGAGGATCTACTGTTCTTGTCAGTTTCCTAAGCAGAATTGAACTAGATATGGCCGTGTGTGTAGGAAGCACAGTTCTTTTGTTCTGAACAAGCTCACCGTTCAGACCCCGTAGGAAACACAGTAGAGTAGAAGAGTGCTCTTTTCTCAAAATCAGAGTGTGTTTCTTGTAAGGCAAGATAGCGTTTGTTTTCCAGTCCTAAATGGAGTTGAATCCCATGCAGTTTCTGGTCCTACGAGCAAGAGTTGTTTTCTCTAAGAAGAGTCACTATTGTGCTCCCATTGCCATACACAGTGCAAATAGCACTCGCGTCTGTTCCCAGGAAGTACAGTGTATTGGACTGAAGAGGAGCTACTGTTCTTGTCAGTTTCCAAAGCAGAGTTGAAGTAGATATGGCCCATGTGTGTAGGAAGCACAGTTCTTTTGTTCTGAGCAAGCTCACTCTTCGGACCACATAGGAAAAACAGTAGAGTAAAAGAGTGCCCTTTTCTCAAAAGCAGAGTGTGTTTCTTGTAAGGCGAGCTATTGTTTGTTTCCCAGTCCTAAATGGAGTTGAATCACATGCAGTTTCTGGTCCTACGAGCAAGAGTTGTTTTCTGGTATAAAGAGTCACTATTGCTCTCCCATTGCCATACACAGTGCAAATAGCACTACTATCTGTTCCCAGCAAGTACTGTGTATTGGACTGAAGCGGAGCTACTGTTCTTGTCAGTTTTTTAAGCAGATTTGAACTAGATATGGCCCGTGTGTGTAGGAAGCACAGTTCTTTTGTTGTGAGCAAGCTCACTGTTCGGACCCCATAGGAAACAGAGTATAGTAGAAGAATGCTCTTTTCTCAAAAACAGAGTATGTTTCCTGTAAGGCGAGCTAGTGTTTGTTTCCCAATCTTAAATGGAGTTGAATCACATGCACTTTCTGGTCCTATGAGCAAGAGTTGTTTTCTGGTAAGAAGAGTCACTATTGAGCTCCCATTGTCATACACAGGGCAAATAGCACTGGCATCTGTTCCCAGCAAGTACAGTGTATTGGACTGAAGAGGAGCTACTGTTCTTGTCAGTTTCCTAAGCAGAGTTGAACTAGATATGGCCCGTGTGTGTAGGAAGCACAGTTCTTTTGTTCTGAGCAAGTTCTCTGTTCCGACCCCATAGGAAACACAGTGGAGTAGAAGAGTGCTCTTTTCTCAAAAGCAGATTGTGTTTCTTGTTTGGCGAGCTAGCGTTTTTTTTTCAGTCTTAAATGGAGTTGAGTCACATGCAGTTTCTGGTCCTACGAGCAAGAGTTGTTTTCTGGTAGAAGAGTCACTATTGCGCTCCCATTGCCATACACAGTGCAAATAGCACTGGCGTCTGTACCCATCATGTACAGTGTATTGGACTGAAGAGGATCTACTGGTGTTGTCAGTTTCCTAAGCAGAATTGAACTAGATATGGCCGTGTTTGTAGGAAGCACAGTTCTTTTGTTCTGAGCAAGCTCACTGTTCGGACCCCATGGGAAACACAATAGAGTAGAAGAGTGCTCTTTTCTCAAAAGCAGAGTGTGTTTTTTGTAAGGCGAGCTCCCGTTTGTTTCCCAGTCCTAAATGGAGTTGAATCTCATGCAGTTTCTGGTCCCACGAGCAAGAGTTGTTTTCTGGTAAGAAGAGTCACTATTGTGCTCCCATTTTCATACACAGAGCAAATAGCATTGGCATCTGTTCCCAGCATGTACAATGTATTGGACTGAAGAGGAGCTACTGTTCTTGTCAGTATCCTTAGCAGAGTTGAACTAGATATGGCCCGTGTGTGTAGGAAGCACAGTTCTTTTGTTCTGAGCAAGCTCACTGTTCGGACCCCATAGGAAACACAGTAGAGTAGAAGAGTGCCCTTTACTCAAAAGCAGAGTGTGTTTCTTGAAAGGCGAGCTAGCGTTTGTTTCCCCATCCTAAAGGGAGTTGAATCACATGCAGTTTTTTTTCCTATGAGCAGGAGTTGTTTTCTGGTAAGAAGAGTCACTATTGTGCTCCCATTGCCATACACAGTGCAAATAGCACTCGCGTCTGTTCCCAGCAAGTACAGTGTATTGGACTGAAGAGGAGATACTGTTCTTGTCAGTTTCCTAAGCAGAATTGAACTAGATATTGCCCGTGTGTAGGAAGCACAGTTCTTTTGTTCTGAGCAAGGTCACTGTTCGGACCCCATGGGAAACACAATAGAGTAGAAGAGTGCTCTTTTCTCAAAAGCAGAGTGTGTTTTTTGTAAGGCGAGCTCCTGTTTGTTTCCCAGTCCTAATTGGAGTTGAATGACATGCAGTTTCTGGTACTATGACGAAGAGTTGTTTTCTGGTAAGGAAATTCACTATTGCGTTCCCATTGCCATACACAGTGCAAATAGCACTCGCGTCTGTTCCCAGCAAGTACAGTGTATTGGACTGAAGAGGAGCTACTGTTCTTGTCAGTTTCCTAAGCAGAGTTGAACTAGATATGGCCCCTGTGTGTAGGAAGCACAGTTCTTTTGTTCTGAGCAAGCTCACTGTTTGGACCCCATAGGAAACACAATAGAGTAGATGAGGGCTCTTTTCTACAAAGCAGAGTGTGTTTCTTGTAAGGCGAGCTAGCGTTTGTTTCCCAGTCCAAAATGGAGTTGAGTGACATGCAGTTTCTGGTCCTATGAGGAAGAGTTGTTTTCTGGTAAGGAAAGTCACTATTGCGTTCCCATTGCCATACACAGTGCAAATAGCACTCGCGTCTGTTCCCAGCAAGTACAATGTATTGGACTGAAGATGAGCTACTGTTCTTGTCAGTTTCCTAAGCAGAGTTGAACTAGATATGGCCCGTGTGTGTAGGAAGCACAGTTCTTTTGTTCTGAGCAGCACTCTGTTCTGGCCCCATAGGAAACACAGTAGAGTAGATGAGGGCTCTTTTCTCCAAAGCATAGTGTGTTTCTTGTAAGGCAAGCTAGCGTTTGTTTCCAAGTCCTAAATGGAGTTGAGTCACATGCATTTCTGGTCCTACGACGAATAGGTGTTTTCTGTGAGGAGTGTCACTATTATGCTCCCATTGCAATACACAGTGCAAATAGCACTGGCGTCTGTTCCCAGCATGTACAGTGTATTGGTCTGAAGAGGAGCTACTGTTCTTGTCAGTTTCCTAAGCAGAATTGAACTAGATGTGGCCGAGTGTGTAGGAAGCACAGTTCTTTTGTTTGAGCAAGCTCACTGTTCTGGCCCTGTAGGAAAAGCAGTAGAGTAGAAGAGTGCTCTTTTCTCAAAAGCAGAGTGTGTTTCTTGTAAGGCGAGCCAGCGTTTGTTTCCCAGTCCTAAATGGAGTTGAATCACATTCAGTTTTTGGTCCTACGAACAAGAGTTTTTTTCTGGTAAGGAAAGTCACTATTGCGCTCCCATTGTCATACACAGTGCAAATAGCACTCACGTCTATTTCCAGCAAGTACAGTGTATTGGACTGAAGAGGAGCTACAGTTCTTGTCAGTTTCCTAAGCAGAGTTGAACTAGATATGGCCCGTGTGTGTAGGAAGCACAATTCTTTTGTTCTGAGCAAGCTCACTGTTTGGACCCCATAGGATACACAGTAGAGTAGAAGAGTGCTCTTTTCTCAAAAGCAGAGTGTGTTTATTGTAAGGTGAACTAGCATTTGTATCCCAGTCCTAATGGAGTTGAATCACATGAGTTTATGGTCCTACGAGCAAGAGTTGTTTTTCTGGAAAGAAGAGTCACTATAGCGCTCCTATTGTCATACACAGTGCAAATAGCACTGGCGTCTGTTCCCAGCATGTACAGTGTATTGGACTGAAGAGGATCTACTGTTCGTGTCAGTTTCCTAAGCTGAATTGAACTAGATAAGGCCGTGTTTGTAGGAAGCACAGTTATTTTGTTCTGAGCAAGCTCACTGTTCCGACCCTGTGGGACACACAGTAGAGTAGAAGAGTTGTCTTTTCTCAAAAGCAGAGTGTGTTTCTTGTAATCAAAGCTAGCGTTTGTTTCCCAGTCCTAAATGGAGTTCAATCCCATGCAGTTTCTGTTCCTATGACCAAGAGTTGTTTTCTGGTAAGAAGATTCACTATTGTGCTCCCAATGCCATACACAGTGCAAATAGCACTAGCTTCTGTACCCAGCAAGTACAGTGTATTGGACTGAAGAGGAGCTACTTTTCTCGTCAGTTTCCTAAGCAGAGTTGAACTAGATATGGCCCGTGTGTGTAGGGAGCACAGTTCTTTTGTTCTGAGCAAGCTCACTGTTCGGACCCCAAAGGAAACACAGTAGAGTAGAAGAGTGCTCTGTTCTCAAACGCAGAGTGTGTTTCTTGTAAGACGAGCTAGCGTTTGTTTCCCAGTCCTAAATGAAGTTGAATCACATGCAGTTTCTGGTCTCACGAGCAAGAGTTGTTTTCTGGTAAGAAGAGTCAATGTTGTGCTCCCATTATCATACACAGGGCAAATAGCATTGGCATCTGTTCCCAGCATGTACAATGTATTGGACTGAAGAGGAGCTACTGTTCTTGTCAGTTTCCTTAGCAGAGTTGAACTAGATATGGCCGGTGTGTGTAGGAAGCACAGTTCTTTTGTTCTGAGCAAGCTCACTGTTCGGACCCCATAGGAAACACAGTAGAGTAGAAGAGTGCCCTTTATTCAAAAGCAGAGTGTGTTTCTTGTAAGGCGAACTAGCGTTTCTTTCCCAGTCCTAAATGGAGTTGAATCACATGCAGTTTTTGTTCCTATGAGCAAGAGTTGTTTCTGGTAAGAAGAGTCACTATTGTGTTCCCTTTGCCATACACAGTGCAAATAGCACTCGCGTCTGTTCCCAGCAAGTACAGTGTATTGGACTGAAGAGGAGCTACTGTTCTTGTCAGTTTCCTAAGCAGATTTGAACTAGATATGGCCCGAGTGCAGGAAGCCCAGTTCTTTTGTTCTGAGCATGCTCACTGTTCGGACCCCATAGGATACACAGTAGAGTAGAAAAGTGCTCTTTTCTCAAAAGCAGAGTGTGGTTCTTGTAAGGCGAGCTAGCGTTTATTTCCCAGTTTTAAATGGAGTTGAGTCACATGCAGTTTTTGGTCCTACTAGGAAGAGTTGTTTTCAGGTAAGAAGAGTCACTATTGCGCTCCCATTGACATACACAGTGCAAATAGCACTCAGGGCTGTTCCCAACAAGTACAGTGTATTGGACTGAAGAGGAGCTACTGTTCTTGTCAGTTTCCTAAGCAGAGTTGAACTAGATATGGCCCGTGTGTGTAGGAAGCACAGTTCTTTGGTTCTGAGCAAGCTCACTGTTCTGGCCCTATAGGAAACACAGTGGAGTAGAATACTGCTCTTTTCTCAACAGCAGAGCATGTCCCTTGTAAGGCGAGCTAGCGTTTGTTTCCCAGTCCTAAATGGAGTTGAATCACATTCAGTTTCTGCTCCTATGAGAAAGAGTTGTTTTCTGGTAAGAAGAGTCACTATTGTGCTCCCATTGCCATACACAGTGCAAATAGCACTCGCTTCTGTTCCCAGCAAGTACAGTGTATTGGACTGAAGAGGAGCAACTGTTCTTGTCAGTTTCCTAAGCAGATTTGAACTAGATATGGCCCGTGTGTGTAGGAAGCACAGTTCTTTTGTTCTGAGCAATTTCACTGTTTGGACCCCTTAGGAAACACAGTAGAGTGGAAGAGTGCTCTTTTCTCAAAAACAGAGTGTGTTTCTTGTAAGGCAAGCTAGCATTTGATTCCCAGTCCTAAATGGAGTTGAATCCCATGCAGTTTCTGGTCCTACGAGCAAGAGTTGTTTTCTGGTAAGAAGAGTCACTATTGCTCTCCCATTGTCATACACAGTGCAAATAGCAATGGCGTCTTTTCCCAGCATGTACAGTGTATTGGACTGAAGAGGAGCTACTGTTCTTGTCAGTTTCCTAAGCAGAGTTGAACTAGATATGGCCCGTGTGTAGGAAGCACAGTTCTTTTGTTCTGAGAATGCTCACTGTTCTGGCCCTATAGGAAACACATTAGAATAGAAGAGTGCTCTTTTCTCAAAACAGACTGTGTTCCTTGTAAGTCGAGCTAGCATTTGTTTCCCAGTCCTAAATGGAGTTGAATCACATGCAGTTTCTGGTCCTACGAGCAAGAGTTGTTTTCTGGTAAGAAGAGTCACTATTGGACTCCCATTGTCATACACAGGGCAAATAGCATTGTAGCCTGTTCCCAGCAAGTACAGTGTATTGGACTGAAGAGGATCTACTGTTCTTGTCAGTTTCCTAAGCAGAATTGAACTAGATATGGCCGTGTGTGTAGGAAGCACAGTTCTTTTGTTCTGAGCAAGCTCACTGTTTTGGCCCTGTAGGAAACACAGTAGAGTAGAAGAGTGATCTTTTCTCAAAAGCTGAGTGTGCTTCTTCTAAGGCGATCTAGCGTTTGTTTCCCAGTCCTAAATGGAGTTGAATCACATGCAGTTTTTGGTCCTACGAGCAATGAGTAGTTTTCTGGTAAGAAAAGTCACTATTGCGCTCCCATTGTCATACACAGTGCAAACAGCTCTCGCATCTGTTCCCAGCCTGTATAGTGTATTGGACTGAAGAGGATCTACTGTTATTGTCAGTTTCCTAAGCAGAGTTGAACCAGATATAGTCAGTGTGTGTAGGAAGCACAGTTCTTTTGTTCTGAGCATGCTCACTGTTCTGGTCCTATAGGAAACACATTAGAGTAGAAGAGTGCTCTTTTCTCAAAAGCAGAGTGTGTTTCTTGTAAGGCGAGCAAGCGTTTGTTTCCCAGTCCTAAATGGAGTTGAATCACATGCAGTTTCTGGTCCTACAAGCAAGAGTTGTTTTCTGGTAAGAACAGTGACTATTGCGCTCCCATTGTCATACACAGGGCAAATAGCACTGGCGTCTGTTCCCAGCATGTACAGTGTATTTGACTGAAGAGGAGCTACTGTTCTAGTCAGTTTCTTAAGCTGAATTGAACTAGATATGGCCGTATATGTAGGAAGCACAGTTTTTTTGTAGTGAGCAAGCTCACTGTTCTTGCCCTATAGGAAACACATTAGAGTAGAATACTGCTCTTTTCTCAACAGCAGAGCGTGTCTCTTGTAAGGCAAGCTAGCGTTTGTTTCCCAGTCCTAAATGGAGTTGAATCACATGTAGTTTCTGGTCCTATGAGCAAGAGTTGTTTTCTGGTAAGAAGAGTCACTATTGCGCTTCCATTGCCATACACAGTGCAAATAGCACTCGCGTATGTTCCCAGCAAGTAAAGTGTATTGGACTGAAGAGGAGCTACTGTTCTTGTCAGTTTCCTAAGCAGAATTGAACTAGATATGGCCGTGTGTGTAGGAAGCACAGTTCTTTTTTTCTGAGCAAGCTCACTGTTCGGACCCCATAGGAAACACAGTAGAGTAGAAAAGTGCTCTTTTCTCAAAAGCAGAGTGTGTTTATTGTAAGGCGAGCTAGCGTTTGTTTCCCAGTCCTAAGTGGATATGCATCACATGCAGTTTTTGGTCCTACAACCAAGAGTTGTTTTCTGGTAAGGAAAGTCATTATTGCACTCCCATTGCCATACACAGTGCAAATAGCACTGGCGTCTGTTCCCAGCAAGTACAATGTATTGGACTGAAGAGGAGCTACTGTTCTTGTCTGTTTCCTAAGCAGAGTTGAACTATATATGGCCTGTGTGTGTAGGAAGCACAGTTCTTTTTTTTTGAGCAAGCTCACTGTTCGGACCCCATAGGAAACAAAGTAGAGTAGAAGAGTGCTCTTTTCTCAAAAGCAGAGTGTGATTCTTGTAAAGCAGGCTAGCGTTTGTTTTCCAGTCCTAAATGGAGTTGAATCCCATGCAGTTTCTGGTCCTATGAGCAAGAGTTGTTTTCTGGTAAGAAAATTCACTATTGCGCTCCCATTGCCATACACAGTGCAAATAGCACTTGTGTATGTTCCCAGCAAGTAAAGTGTATTGGACTGAAGAGGATCTACTGTTCTTGTCAGATTCCTAAGCAGAATTGAACTAGATATGGCCCTGTGTGTAGGAAGTACAGTTCTTTTGTTCTGAGCAAGCTCACTCTTCTGGCTTTATAGGAAACACAGTAGAGTAGAAGAGTGATCTTTTCTCAAAAGCAGAGTGTGTTTCTTGTAAGGCGAGCTAGCGTTTGTTTCCCAGTCCTAAATGGAGTTGAATCACATGCAGTTTTTGGTCCTACGAGCAAGAGCTGTTTTCTGGTAAGAGTCAATATTGCGCTCGCATTTTCATACACAGGGCAAATAGCACTGGCGTCTGTTCCCAGCATGTACAGTGTATTGGACTGAAGAGGAGCTACTGTTCTTGTCAGTTTCCTAAGCAGAATTGAACTAGATATGGCCCGTGTGTGTAGGAAGCACAATTCTTTTGTTCTGAGCAAGCTCACTGTTCGGACCCCATTTAAAACACAGTAGAGTAGAAGAGTGCTCTTTTCTCAAAAGCAGTGTGTGTTTCTTGTAAGGCGAGTTGGTGTTTTTTTTCCCAGTCAGAAATGGAGTTGAATCACATGCAGTTTCTGGTCCTACTAGCAAGAGTTTTTTTCCGGTAAGGAAAGTCACTATTGCGCTCACATTGCCATAAACAGAGCAAATAGCCCTCGCGTCTGTTCCCAGCAAGTACAGTGTATTGGACTGAAGAGGAGCTACTGTTCTTGTCAGTTTCCTAAGCAGAGTTGAACTAGATATGGCCGGTGTGTGTAGGAAGCACAGTTCTTTTGATCTGAGCAAGCACACTGTTCTGTCCCTATAGGAAACACAATAGAGTAGAAGAGTGCTCTTTTCTCAAAAGCAGAGTATGTTTCTTGTAAGGCAAGCTAGCGTTTGTTTCCCAGTCATAAATGGAGTTGAATCACATGCAGTTTCTCGTCCTATGACCAAGAGTTTTTTTCTGGTAAGAAAAGTCACTATTGCGCTCCCATTGCCATACACAGTGCTTATAGCACTCGCGTCTGTTCCCAGCAAGTACAGTGTATTGGAGTGAAGAGGAGCTACTGTTCTTGTCAGTTTTCTAAGCAGAGTTGAACTAGATATGGCCCGTGTGTGTAGGAATCACAGTTCTTTTGTTCTGTGCAAGCTCACTATTCTGGCCCTATAGGAATCAGAGTAGAGTAGAAGAGTGCTGTTATCTCAAAAGCAGAGTGTGTTTCTTGTAAGGCGAGCTAGCGTTTGTTTCCCAGTCCTAAATGGAGTTGAGTCACATGCAGTTTTTGGTCCTAGCAGCAAGAGTTGTTTTCTGGTAAGAAGAGTCACTATTGTGCTCCCATTGCCATACACAGTGCAAATAGCCCTCGCGTCTGTTCCTAGCAAGTACATTGTATTGGACTGAAGAGGAGCTACTGTTCTTGTCAGTTTCCTAAGCAGTGTTGAACTAGATATGGCCCGTGTGTGTAGTAAGCAAAGTTGTTTTGTTCTGAGCAAGCTCACTGTTCTTTCCCTATAGGAAACACAGTAGAGTAGAAGAGTACTCTTTTCTCAAAAGCAGAGTGTGTTTCTTGTAAGGCGAGCTAGCGTTTGTTTCCCAGTCCTAAATGGAGTTGAATCACATGCAGTTTCTGGTCCTACGAGCAAGAGTTGTTTTCTGGTAAGAAGAGTAACTATTGTGTTTCCATTGTCATACATAGGGCAAATAGCATTGGCGTCTGTTCCCAGCATGTACAGTGTATTGGACTGAAGAGGAGATACTGTTCTTGTCAGTTTCCTAAGCAGAGTTGAACTAGATAAGGCCTGTCTGTGTAGGAAGCCCAGTTCTTTTGTTCTGAGCAAGCTCACTGTTCAGACTCCATAGGAAACACAGTAGAGGAGAAGAGTGTCCTCTTCTGAAAAGCAGAGTGTGTTTCCTGTAAGGCGAGCTAGCGTTTGTTTTGCAGTCCTAAATGGAGTTGAATCCCATGCAGTTTCGGGTCCTATGAGCAAGAGTTGTTTTCTGGTAATAAGAGACACTATTGTGCTTCTACTGCCATACACAGTGCAAATAGCACTCACGTCTGTTCCCAGCAAGTACAGTGTATTTGACTGAAGAGGAGCTACTGTTCTTGTCAGTTTAATAAGCAGAGTTGAACTAGATATGGCCCGTGTGCGTAGGAAGCACAGTTCTTTTGTTTGAGCAAGCTCACTGTTCTGGCCCTGTAGGAAAAGCAGTAGAGTAAAAGAGTGCTCTTTTCTCAAAAGCAGAGTGTGTTTCTTGTAAGGCGAGCTAGCATTTGTTTTCCAGTCCTAAATGGAGTTGAATCCCATGCAGTTTCTGGTCCTACAAGCAATAGTTGTTTTCTGGTAAGAAGAGTCACTATTGTGCTCCCATTGCCATACACAGTGCAAATAGCACTCGCGTCTGTTACCAGCATGTACAGTGTATTGGACTGAAGAGGGTCTACTGTTCTTGTCAGTTTCTAAGCACAGTTGAACTAGATATGGCCCGTGTGTGTAGGAAGCACAGTTATTTTGTTTGAGCAAGCTCACTGTTCGGACCCCATAGGAAACACAGTAGAGGAGAAGAGTGCCCTTTCCTCAAAAGCAGAGTGTGTTTCTTGTAAGGCGAGCTAGCGTTTGTTTCCCAGTCCTAAATGGAGTTGAATCCCATGCAGTTTCTGGTCCTACGAGCAAAAGTTGTTTTCTGGTAAGAAGAGTCACTATTGTGCTCCCATTGCCATACGCAGTGCAAGTAGCCTTCCCTTCTGTTCCTAGCAAGTACAGTGTATTGGACTGAAGAGGATCTACTGTTCTTGTCAGTTTCCTAAGCAGAGTTGAACTAGATATGGCCCGTGTGTGTAGGAAGCACAGATCTTTTGTTCTGAGCAAGCTCACTGTTCGGACCCCATAGGAAACACAGTAGAGGAGAAGAGGGCCCTTTTCTCAAAAGCAGAGTTTGTTTCTTGTAAGGCGAGCTAGCGTTTGTTTCCCAGTCCTAAATGGTGTTGAATCACATGCAGTTTCCGGTCCCACGAGCAAGAGATGTTTTCTGGTAAGAAGAGTCACTATTGCGCTCCCATTGCCATACACAGTGCAAATAGCACTCGCGTCTGTTTCCAGCAAGTACAGTGTATTGGACTGAAGAGGAACAACTGTTCTTGTCAGTTTCCTAAGCAGAGTTGAACTAGACATGGCCCGTGTGTAGGAAGCACAGTTCTTTTGTTCTGAACAAGCTCACTGTTCGCACCACATAGGAAACACATTAGAGTAGAAGAGTGCTCTTTTCTCAAAAGCAGAGTGTGTTTCTTGTAAGGTGAGCTAGCGTTTGTTTCCCAGTCCTAAATGGAGTTGAATCACATGCAGTTTCTGGTTCTACGAGCAAGAGATGTTTTCTTGTAAGAAGAGTCACTATTGTGCTCCCATTGCCATACACAGGGCAAATAGCACTCACTTCTATTTCCAGCAACTACAGTGTATTGGACTGAAAAGGAGCTACAGTTCTTGTCAGTTTCCTAAGCAGAGTTGAACTAGATATGGCCGTGTGTGTGGGAAGCACAGTTCTTTTGTTCTGTTCAAGCTCACTGTTTGGACCCCATAAAAAACACAGTAGGGTAGAAGAGTGCTCTTTTCTCAAAAGCAGAGTGTGTTTCTTGTAAGGCGAGCTAGCGTTTGTTTCCCAGTCCTAAATGGAGTTGAATCACATTCAGTTTTTTGTCCTACGAACAAGAGCTGTTTTCTGGTAAGGAAAGTCACTATTGCGCTCCCATTGCCATACACAGTGCAAATAGCACTGGCGTCTGTTCCCAGCATGTACAGTGTATTGGACTGAAGAGGATCTACTGTTCTGGTCAGTTTCCTAAGCTGAATTGAACTAGATATGGCCGTGCGTGTAGGAAACACAGTTTTTTGTTCTGAGCAAACTCTCTGTTCTGGCCCTATAGGAAACACACTGGAGTAGAAGAGTGCTCTTTCTCAAAAGCAGAGTGTGTTTATTGTAAGAGGAGCTAGAATATGTTTCCCAGTCCTAAATGGAGTTTAATCACATGCAGTTTTTGGTCCTTCGAGCAAGAGTTGTTTTCTGGTAGGGAAAGTTACTATTGCGCTCCCATTGCCATACTTAGTGCAAATAGCACTCGCGTCTCTTTCCAGCAAGTACAGTGTATTGTACTGAAGAGGAGCTACTGTTCTTGTCAGTTTTCTATGCAGAGTTGAACTAGATATGGCCCGTGTGTGTAGGAAGCACAGTTCTTTTGTTCTGAGCAAGCTCACAGTTCTTTCCCTATTAGAAACACAGTAGAATAGAAGAGTACTCTTTTCTCAAAAGCAGAGTGTGTTTCTTGTAAGGCGAGCTATTATTTGTTTCCCAGTCCTAAATGGAGTTGAATCACATGCAGTTTCTGGTCCAACGACCAAGAGTTGTTTTCTAGTAAGAAGAGTCACTATTGCGCTCCCATTGTCATACACAGGGCAAATAGCACTGGCGTATGTTCCCAGCATGTACAGTGTATTGGACTGAAGAGGATCTACTGGTTTTGTCAGTTTCCTAAGCAGAATTGAACTAGGTATGGCCCTGTGCGTAGGAAGCACAGTTCTTTTGTTCTGAGCAAGCTCACTGTTCGGACCCCTTAGGAAACACATTAGAGAAGAAGAGTGCTCTTTTCTCAAAAGCAGAGTGCGTTTCTTGTAAGGCGAGCTAGCGTTTGTTTCCCAGTCCTTAATGGAGTTGAGTCACATCCAGTTTGTGGTCCTAAGAGCAAGAGTTGTTTTTTGGTAAGAAGAGTCACTATTGTGATCCCATTGCCATACACAGTGCAAATAGCACTGGCGTCTGTTACCAGCAAGTACAGTGTATTGGAATGAAGAGGATCTACTGTTCTTGTCAGTTTCCTAAGCAGAATTGAACTATATGGCCGTGGGTATAGGAAGCACAGTTCTTATGTTCTGAGCAAGCTCACTGTACGGACCCCATAGGAAACACAGTAGAGTAGAAGAGTGTTCTTTTCTCAAAAGCTGAGTGTGTTTCTTGTAAGGCAAGCTAGTGTTTGTTTCCCAGTCCTAAATGGAGTTGAATCACATGCAGTTTCTGGTCCTACGAGCAAGAGATGTTTTCTGGTAAGAAGAGTCACTATTGTGTTCCCATTGTCATACACAGGGCAAATAGCACTGGTGTTTGTTCCCAGCATGTACAGTGTATTGATCTGAAGAGGAGCTACTGTTCTTGTCAGTTTCCTAAGCAGAATTGAACTAGATATGGCCGTGGGTGTAGGAAGCACAGTTCTTTTGTTTGAGCAAGCTCACTGTTCTGGCCCTGTAGGAAAAGCAGTAGAGTAGAAGAGTGCTCTTTTCTCAAAAGCAGAGTGTGTTTCTTGTAAGGCGAGCCAGTGTTTGTTTCCCAGTCCTAAATGGAGTTGAATCACATTCAGTTTTTGGTCCTACGAACAAGAGTTTTTTTCTGGTAAGGAAAGTAACTATTGCGCTCCCATTGCCATACACAGTGCAAATAGCACTCACGTCTATTTCCAGCAAGTACAGTGTATTGGACTGAAGAGGAGCTACAGTTCTTTTCAGTTTCCTAAGCAGAGTTGAACTAGATATGGCCGTGTGTGTAGGAAGCACAGTTCTTTTGTCCTGAGCAAGCTCACTGTTCGGACCCCATAGGATACACAGTAGAGTAGAAGAGTGCTCTTTTCTCAAAAGCAGAGTGTGTTTATTGTAAGGCGAACTAGCATTTGTATCCCAGTCCTAATGGAGATGAATCACATGAGTTTATGGTCCTACGAGCAAGAGTTGTTTTCTGGAAAGAAGAGTCACTATTGCGCTCCTATTGTCATACACAGTGCAAATAGCACTGGCGTCTGTTCCCAGCACGTACAGTGTATTGGACTGAAGAGGATCTACTGTTCTTGTCAGTTTCCTAAGCTGAATTGAACTAGATATGGCCGTGTGTGTAGGAAGCACAGTTCTTTTGTTCTGAACAAGCTCACTGTTCGGACCCCATAGGAAACACAGTAGAGTAGAAGAGGGCTCTTTTTTCAAAAGCAGCGTGTGTTTTTTGTAAGGCGAGCTAGCGTTTGTTTCCCAGTCCTACATGGAGTTTAGTCACATGCAGTTTCTGGTCCTATGAGCAAGAGTTGTTTTCTGGTAAGAAGAGTCACTATTGTGCTCCCATTGTCATACACAGGGCAAATAGCACTGGCGTGTGTTCCCAGCAAGTACAGTGTATTGGACTGAAGATGAGCTACTGTTCTTGTCAATTTCCTAAGCAGAGTTGAACTAGATATGGCCCGTGTGTAGGAAGCACAGTTCTTTTGTTCTGAACAAGCTCACTCTTCGGACCCCATAGCAAACACAGTAGAGTAGATGAGTGCTCTTTTCTCAAAGCAGAGAGTGTTTCTTGTAAGGCGAGCTAGCGTTTGTTTCCCAGTCCTAAATGGAGTTGAATCACATGCATTTTCTGGTCCTAAGAGCAAGAGTTGTTTTCTGGTAAAAAGAGTCACTATTGTGCTTCCATTACCATACACAGTGCAAATAGCACTCGCGTCTGTTCCCAGCATGTACAGTGTATTGGACTGAAGAGGAGCTACTGTTCTTGTCAGTTTCCTAATCAGAGTTCAATAGATATGGCCCATGTGTGTAGGAAGCAGAGTTCTTTTGTTCTGAGCAAGCTCAATGTTTGGACCCCATAGGAAACACAGTAGAGTAGAAGAGTGCTCTTTTCTCAAAAGCACATTGTGTTTCTTGTAAGGCGATCTAGCGTTTGTTTCCCAGTCCAAAATGGAGTTGAATGACATGCAGTTTCTGGTCCTACGACGAATAGTTGTTTTCTGTAAGGAAAGTCACTATTGCGTTCCCATTAGCATACACAGTGCAAATAGCACTCGCGTCTGTTACCAGCAAGTACAGTGTATTGGACTGAAGATGAGCTACTGTTCTTGTCAGTTTCCTAAGCAGAGTTGAACTAGATATGGCCCGTGTGTGTAGGAAGCACAGTTCTTTTGTTCTGAGCAAGCTCACTGTTCGGACCCCATAGGAAACACAGTAGAGTAGATGAGGGCTCTTTTCTCCAAAGCATAGTGTGTTTCTTGTAAGGCAAGCTAGCGTTTGTTTCCCAGTCCTAAATGGAGTTGAGTCACATGCGTTTTCTGTTCCTAAGACGAATAGTTGTTTTCTGTAAGGAAAGTCACTATTACGTTCCCATTGCAATACACAGTGCAAATAGCACTGGCGTCTGTTCCCAGCATGTACAGTGAATTGGTCTGAAGAGGAGCTATTGTTCTTGTCAGTTTCCTAAGCAGAATTGAACTAGATATGGCCGAGTGTGTAGGAAGTACAGTTCTTTTGTTTGAGCAAGCTCACTGTTCTGGCCCTGTAGGAAAAGCAGTAGAGTAGAAGAGTGCTCTTTTCACAAAAGCAGAGTGTGTTTCTTGTAAGGCGAGCTAGCGTTTGTTTCCCAGTCCTAAATGGAGTTGAATCACATTCAGTTTTTGGTCCGACGAACAAGAGCTGTTTTCTGGTAAGGAAAGTTACTATTGTGCTCCCATTGCCATACATAGTGCAAATAGCACTCGCGTCTATTTCCAGCAAGCACAGTGTATTGGACTGAAGAGGAGCTACTGTTCTTGTCAGTTTCCTAAGCAGAGTTTAACTAGATATGGCCCGTGTGTGTAGGAAGCACAGTTCTTTTGTTCTGAGCAAGCTCTCTGTTTGGAGCCCATAGGAAACACAGTAGAGTAGAAGAGGGCTCTTTTCTCCAAAGCAGAGTGTGTTTCTTGTAAGGCGAGCTAGCGTTTGTTCCAGGTCCTAAATGGAGTTGAATCACATGCATTTTCTGGTCCTACAAGCAATAGTTGTTTTCTGGTATGAAGAGTCACTATTGTGCTCCCATTGTCATACACAGGGAAAATAGCACTGGCTTCTGTTCCCAGCATGTACAGTGTATTGGACTGAAGAGGATCTACTGTTCTTGTGAGTTTCCTAAGCAGAATTGAACTAAATATGGCCGTTGGTGTAGGAAGCACAGTTCTTTTGTTCTGAGCAAGCTCACTGTTCTGGCCCTATAGGAAACACAGTAGAGTAGAAGAGTGCTCTTTCGTCAAAAGCAGAGTATGTTTCTTGTAAGGCGAGCTAGCGTTTATTTCCGAGTTCTAAATGGAGTTGAATCACTTGCAGTTTTTGGTCCTACAAGCAAGAGTTGTTTTCTGCTAAGGAAAGTCACTATTGTGCACCCATTGCCACACACAGTGCAAATAGCACTTGCGTCTGTTCTAAGCAAGTACAGTGTATTGACTGTAGAGGAGCTACTGTTCTTGTCAGTTTCCTAAGCAGAGTTGAACTAGATATGGCCGTTAGTGTAGGAAGCACAGTTCTTTTGTTCTGAGCAAGCTCACTGTTCGGACCCCATAGGAAACAAAGTAGAGTAGAAGAGTGCTCTTTTCTCAAAAGCAGAGTGTGTTTCTTGTAAGGAAAGCTAGCGTTTGTTTCCCAGTCCTAAATGGAGTTGAGTCACACGCAGTTTCTGGTCCTATGACCAAGAGTTGTTTTCTGGTAAGGAAAGTCACTATTGCGCTCCCATTGCCATATACAGTGCAAATAGCACTGGCGTCTGTTCCCAGCATGTACAGTGTATTGGACTGAAGAGGATCTACTGTTCTTGTCATTTTCCTAAACAGAATTGAACTAGATATGGCCGTGGGTGTAGGAAGCACAGTTCTTTTGTTCTGAGCAAGCTCATTGTTCTCTCCCTATAGGAAACACAGTAGAGTAGAAGAGTGATCTTTTCTCAAAAGCAGAGTGTGTTTCTTGTAAGGCGAGCTAGCGTTTATTTCCCAGTTCTAAATGGAGTTGAATCACATGCAGTTTCTGGTCCTACAAGCAAGAGTTGTTTTCTGCTAAGGAAAGTCACTATTGCGCACCCATTGCCATACACAGTGCAAATAGCACTTGCGTCTGTTCTAAGCAAGTACAGTGTATTGACTGTAGAGGAGCTACTGTTCTTGTCAGTTTCCTAAGCAGAGTTGAACTAGATATGGCCGTTAGTGTAGGAAGCACAGTTCTTTTGTCCTGAGCAAGCTCACTGTTCGGACCCCATAGGATACACAGTAGAGTAGAAGAGTGCTCTTTTCTCAAAAGCAGAGTGTGTTTATTGTAAGGCGAACTAGCATTTGTATCCCAGTCCTAATGGAGATGAATCACATGAGTTTATGGTCCTACGAGCAAGAGTTGTTTTCTGGAAAGAAGAGTCACTATTGCGCTCCTATTGTCATACACAGTGCAAATAGCACTGGTGTCTGTTCCCAGCACGTACAGTGTATTGGACTGAAGAGGATCTACTGTTCTTGTCAGTTTCCTAAGCTGAATTGAACTAGATATGGCCGTGTGTGTAGGAAGCACAGTTCTTTTGTTCTGAACAAGCTCACTGTTCGGACCCCATAGGAAACACAGTAGAGTAGAAGAGGGCTCTTTTTTCAAAAGCAGCGTGTGTTTTTTGTAAGGCGAGCTAGCGTTTGTTTCCCAGTCCTACATGGAGTTTAGTCACATGCAGTTTCTGGTCCTATGAGCAAGAGTTGTTTCCTGGTAAGAAGAGTCACTATTGTGCTCCCATTGTCATACACAGGGCAAATAGCACTGGCGTGTGTTCCCAGCAAGTACAGTGTATTGGACTGAAGATGAGCTACTGTTCTTGTCAATTTCCTAAGCAGAGTTGAACTAGATATGGCCCGTGTGTAGGAAGCACAGTTCTTTTGTTCTGAACAAGCTCACTCTTCGGACCCCATAGCAAACACAGTAGAGTAGATGAGTGCTCTTTTCTCAAAGCAGAGAGTGTTTCTTGTAAGGCGAGCTAGCGTTTGTTTCCCAGTCCTAAATGGAGTTGAATCACATGCATTTTCTGGTCCTAAGAGCAAGAGTTGTTTTCTGGTAAAAAGAGTCACTATTGTGCTTCCATTACCATACACAGTGCAAATAGCACTCGCGTCTGTTCCCAGCATGTACAGTGTATTGGACTGAAGAGGAGCTACTGTTCTTGTCAGTTTCCTAATCAGAGTTCAAAAGATATGGCCCATGTGTGTAGGAAGCAGAGTTCTTTTGTTCTGAGCAAGCTCACTGTTTGGACCCCATAGGAAACACAGTAGAGTAGAAGAGTGCTCTTTTCTCAAAAGCACATTGTGTTTCTTGCAAGGCGATCTAGCGTTTGTTTCCCAGTCCAAAATGGAGTTGAATGACATGCAGTTTCTGGTCCTAAGACGAATAGTTGTTTTCTGTAAGGAAAGTCACTATTGCGTTCCCATTAGCATACACAGTGCAAATAGCACTCGCGTCTGTTCCCAGCAAGTACAGTGTATTGGACTGAAGATGAGCTACTGTTCTTGTCAGTTTCCTAAGCAGAGTTGAACTAGATATGGCCCGTGTGTGTAGGAAGCACAGTTCTTTTGTTCTGAGCAAGCTCACTGTTCGGACCCCATAGGAAACACAGTAGAGTAGATGAGGGCTCTTTTCTCCAAAGCATAGTGTGTTTCTTGTAAGGCAAGCTAGCGTTTGTTTCCCAGTCCTAAATGGAGTTGAGTCACATGCGTTTTCTGTTCCTACGACGAATAGCTGTTTTCTGTAAGGAAAGTCACTATTACGTTCCCATTGCAATACACAGTGCAAATAGCACTGGCGTCTGTTCCCAGCATGTACAGTGAATTGGTCTGAAGAGGAGCTATTGTTCTTGTCAGTTTCCTAAGCAGAATTGAACTAGATATGGCCGAGAGTGTAGGAAGCACAGTTCTTTTGTTTGAGCAAGCTCACTGTTCTGGCCCTGTAGGAAAAGCAGTAGAGTAGAAGAGTGCTCTTTTCACAAAAGCAGAGTGTGTTTCTTGTAAGGCGAGCTAGCGTTTGTTTCCCAGTCCTAAATGGAGTTGAATCACATTCAGTTTTTGGTCCGACGAACAAGAGCTGTTTTCTGGTAAGGAAAGTTACTATTGTGCTCCCATTGCCATACATAGTGCAAATAGCACTCGCGTCTATTTCCAGCAAGCACAGTGTATTGGACTGAAGAGGAGCTACTGTTCTTGTCAGTTTCCTAAGCAGAGTTTAACTAGATATGGCCCGTGTGTGTAGGAAGCACAGTTCTTTTGTTCTGAGCAAGCTCTCTGTTTGGATCCCATAGGAAACACAGTAGAGTAGAAGAGGGCTCTTTTCTCCAAAGCAGAGTGTGTTTCTTGTAAGGCGAGCTAGCGTTTGTTCCAGGTCCTAAATGGAGTTGAATCACATGCGTTTTCTGGTCCTACAAGCAATAGTTGTTTTCTGGTATGAAGAGTCACTATTGTGCTCCCATTGTCATACACAGGGAAAATAGCACTGGCTTCTGTTCCCAGCATGTACAGTGTTTTGGACTGAAGAGGATCTACTGTTCTTGTGAGTTTCCTAAGCAGAATTGAACTAGATATGGCCGTTGGTGTAGGAAGCACAGTTCTTTTGTTCTGAGCAAGCTCACTGTTCTGGCCCTATAGGAAACACAGTAGAGTAGAAGAGTGCTCTTTCGTCAAAAGCAGAGTATGTTTCTTGTAAGGCGAGCTAGCGTTTATTTCCCAGTTCTAAATGGAGTTGAATCACTTGCAGTTTTTGGTCCAAAAGCAAGAGTTGTTTTCTGCTAAGGAAAGTCACTATTGTGCACCCATTGCCACACACAGTGCAAATAGCACTTGCGTCTGTTCTAAGCAAGTACAGTGTATTGACTGTAGAGGAGCTACTGTTCTTGTCAGTTTCCTAAGCAGAGTTGAACTAGATATGGCCGTTAGTGTAGGAAGCACAGTTCTTTTGTTCTGAGCAAGCTCACTGTTCGGACCCCATAGGAAACAAAGTAGAGTAGAAGAGTGCTCTTTTCTCAAAAGCAGAGTGTGTTTCTTGTAAGGAAAGCTAGCATTTGTTTCCCAGTCCTAAATGGAGTTGAGTCACACGCAGTTTCTGGTCCTATGACCAAGAGTTGTTTTCTGGTAAGGAAAGTCACTATTGCGCTCCCATTGCCATATACAGTGCAAATAGCACTGGCGTCTGTTCCCAGCATGTACAGTGTATTGGACTGAAGAGGATCTACTGTTCTTGTCAGTTTCCTAAACAGAATTGAACTAGATATGGCCGTGGGTGTAGGAAGCACAGTTCTTTTGTTCTGAGCAAGCTCATTGTTCTCTCCCTATAGGAAACACAGTAGAGTAGAAGAGTGATCTTTTCTCAAAAGCAGAGTGTGTTTCTTGTAAGGCGAGCTAGCGTTTATTTCCCAGTTCTAAATGGAGTTGAATCACATGCAGTTTTTGGTCCTACAAGCAAGAGTTGTTTTCTGCTAAGGAAAGTCACTATTGCGCACCCATTGCCATACACAGTGCAAATAGCACTTGCGTCTGTTCTAAGCAAGTACAGTGTATTGACTGTAGAGGAGCTACTGTTCTTGTCAGTTTCCTAAGCAGAGTTGAACTAGATATGGCCGTTAGTGTAGGAAGCACAGTTCTTTTGTCCTGAGCAAGCTCACTGTTCGGACCCCATAGGAAACAAAGTAGAGTAGAAGAGTGCTCTTTTCTCAAAAGCAGAGTGTGTTTCTTGTAAGGAAATCTAGCGTTTGTTTCCCAGTCCTAAATGGAGTTGAGTCACATGCAGTTTCTGATCCTATGACCAAGAGTTGTTTTCTGGTAAGGAAAGTCACTATTGCGCTCCCATTGCCATATACAGTGCAAATAGCACTGGCGTCTGTTCCCAGCCTGTACAGTGTATTGGACTGAAGAGGATCTACTGTTCTTGTCAGTTTCCTAAACAGAATTGAACTAGAATGGCCATGGATGTAGGAAGCACAGTTCTTTTGTTCTGAGCAAGCTCATTGTTCTGGCCCTATAGGAAACACAGTAGAGTAGAAGAGTGATCTTTTCTCAAAAGCAGAGTGTGTTTCTTGTAAGGCGAGCTAGCGTTTATTTCCGAGTTCTAAATGGAGTTGAATCACATGCAGTTTTTGGTCCTACAAGCAAGCGTTGTTTTCTGCTAAGGAAAGTCACTATTGCGCTCCCCTTGCCATACACAATGCAAATAGCACTTGCGTCTGTTCTAAGCAAGTACAGTGTATTGACTGAAGAGGTGCTACTGTTCTTGTCAGTTTCCTAAGCAGAGTTGAACTAGATATGGCCCGTGTGTGTAGGAAGCACAGTTTTTTGTTCTGAGCAAGCTCACTGTTTGGACCCCATAGGAAACACAGTAGAGTAGAAGAGGGCTCTTTTCTCAAAAGCAGAGTGTGTTTATTGTAAGGCGAGCTAGCGTTTGTTTCCCAGTCCTAAATCTAGTTGAGTCACATGCAGTTTGTGGTCCTACAAGCAAGTGTTGTTTCTGGTAAGAAGAGTCACTATTGTGCTCCCTTTGCCATACACAGAGCAAATAGCACTGGCGTCTGTTCCCAGCAAGTACAGTGTATTGGACTGAAGAGGAGCTACTGTTCTTGTCAGTTTCCTAAGCAGAATTGAACTAGATATGGCCAGTGTGTGTAGGAAGCACAGTTCTTTTGTTCTGAGCAAGCTCACTGTTCTGACCCTATAGGAAAGACAGTAGAGTAGAAGAGAGCTCTTTTCTCAAAAGCAGAGTGTGTTTCTTGTAAGGCGAGCTAGCGTTTGTTTCCCAGTCCTAAATGGAGTTGAATCACATTCAGTTTTTGGTCCGACGAACAAGAGCTGTTTTCTGGTAAGGAAAGTTACTATTGTGCTCCCATTGCCATACATAGTGCAAATAGCACTCGCGTCTATTTCCAGCAAGCACAGTGTATTGGACTGAAGAGGAGCTACTGTTCTTGTCAGTTTCCTAAGCAGAGTTTAACTAGATATGGCCCGTGTGTGTAGGAAGCACAGTTCTTTTGTTCTGAGCAAGCTCTCTGTTTGGATCCCATAGGAAACACAGTAGAGTAGAAGAGGGCTCTTTTCTCCAAAGCAGAGTGTGTTTCTTGTAAGGCGAGCTAGCGTTTGTTCCAGGTCCTAAATGGAGTTGAATCACATGCGTTTTCTGGTCCTACAAGCAATAGTTGTTTTCTGGTATGAAGAGTCACTATTGTGCTCCCATTGTCATACACAGGGAAAATAGCACTGGCTTCTGTTCCCAGCATGTACAGTGTTTTGGACTGAAGAGGATCTACTGTTCTTGTGAGTTTCCTAAGCAGAATTGAACTAGATATGGCCGTTGGTGTAGGAAGCACAGTTCTTTTGTTCTGAGCAAGCTCACTGTTCTGGCCCTATAGGAAACACAGTAGAGTAGAAGAGTGCTCTTTCGTCAAAAGCAGAGTATGTTTCTTGTAAGGCGAGCTAGCGTTTATTTCCCAGTTCTAAATGGAGTTGAATCACTTGCAGTTTTTGGTCCAAAAGCAAGAGTTGTTTTCTGCTAAGGAAAGTCACTATTGTGCACCCATTGCCACACACAGTGCAAATAGCACTTGCGTCTGTTCTAAGCAAGTACAGTGTATTGACTGTAGAGGAGCTACTGTTCTTGTCAGTTTCCTAAGCAGAGTTGAACTAGATATGGCCGTTAGTGTAGGAAGCACAGTTCTTTTGTTCTGAGCAAGCTCACTGTTCGGACCCCATAGGAAACAAAGTAGAGTAGAAGAGTGCTCTTTTCTCAAAAGCAGAGTGTGTTTCTTGTAAGGAAAGCTAGCATTTGTTTCCCAGTCCTAAATGGAGTTGAGTCACACGCAGTTTCTGGTCCTATGACCAAGAGTTGTTTTCTGGTAAGGAAAGTCACTATTGCGCTCCCATTGCCATATACAGTGCAAATAGCACTGGCGTCTGTTCCCAGCATGTACAGTGTATTGGACTGAAGAGGATCTACTGTTCTTGTCAGTTTCCTAAACAGAATTGAACTAGATATGGCCGTGGGTGTAGGAAGCACAGTTCTTTTGTTCTGAGCAAGCTCATTGTTCTCTCCCTATAGGAAACACAGTAGAGTAGAAGAGTGATCTTTTCTCAAAAGCAGAGTGTGTTTCTTGTAAGGCGAGCTAGCGTTTATTTCCCAGTTCTAAATGGAGTTGAATCACATGCAGTTTTTGGTCCTACAAGCAAGAGTTGTTTTCTGCTAAGGAAAGTCACTATTGCGCACCCATTGCCATACACAGTGCAAATAGCACTTGCGTCTGTTCTAAGCAAGTACAGTGTATTGACTGTAGAGGAGCTACTGTTCTTGTCAGTTTCCTAAGCAGAGTTGAACTAGATATGGCCGTTAGTGTAGGAAGCACAGTTCTTTTGTCCTGAGCAAGCTCACTGTTCGGACCCCATAGGAAACAAAGTAGAGTAGAAGAGTGCTCTTTTCTCAAAAGCAGAGTGTGTTTCTTGTAAGGAAATCTAGCGTTTGTTTCCCAGTCCTAAATGGAGTTGAGTCACATGCAGTTTCTGATCCTATGACCAAGAGTTGTTTTCTGGTAAGGAAAGTCACTATTGCGCTCCCATTGCCATATACAGTGCAAATAGCACTGGCGTCTGTTCCCAGCCTGTACAGTGTATTGGACTGAAGAGGATCTACTGTTCTTGTCAGTTTCCTAAACAGAATTGAACTAGAATGGCCATGGATGTAGGAAGCACAGTTCTTTTGTTCTGAGCAAGCTCATTGTTCTGGCCCTATAGGAAACACAGTAGAGTAGAAGAGTGATCTTTTCTCAAAAGCAGAGTGTGTTTCTTGTAAGGCGAGCTAGCGTTTATTTCCGAGTTCTAAATGGAGTTGAATCACATGCAGTTTTTGGTCCTACAAGCAAGCGTTGTTTTCTGCTAAGGAAAGTCACTATTGCGCTCCCCTTGCCATACACAATGCAAATAGCACTTGCGTCTGTTCTAAGCAAGTACAGTGTATTGACTGAAGAGGTGCTACTGTTCTTGTCAGTTTCCTAAGCAGAGTTGAACTAGATATGGCCCGTGTGTGTAGGAAGCACAGTTTTTTGTTCTGAGCAAGCTCACTGTTTGGACCCCATAGGAAACACAGTAGAGTAGAAGAGGGCTCTTTTCTCAAAAGCAGAGTGTGTTTATTGTAAGGCGAGCTAGCGTTTGTTTCCCAGTCCTAAATCTAGTTGAGTCACATGCAGTTTGTGGTCCTACAAGCAAGTGTTGTTTCTGGTAAGAAGAGTCACTATTGTGCTCCCTTTGCCATACACAGAGCAAATAGCACTGGCGTCTGTTCCCAGCAAGTACAGTGTATTGGACTGAAGAGGAGCTACTGTTCTTGTCAGTTTCCTAAGCAGAATTGAACTAGATATGGCCAGTGTGTGTAGGAAGCACAGTTCTTTTGTTCTGAGCAAGCTCACTGTTCTGACCCTATAGGAAAGACAGTAGAGTAGAAGAGAGCTCTTTTCTCAAAAGCAGAGTGTGTTTCTTGTAAGGCAAGCTAGCGTTTATTTCCCAGTTCTAAATGGAGTTGAATCACATGCAGTTTTTGGTCCTACGAGCAAGAGTTGTTTTCTTGTAAGGAAAGTTACTATTGCGCTCCCATTGCCATACATAGTGCAAATAGCACTTGTGTCTGTTCTAAGCAAGTACAGTGTATTGACTGAAGAGGAGCTACTGTTCTTGTCAGTTTCCTAAGCAGAGTTGAACTAGATATGGCCGGTGTGTGTAGGAAGCACAGTTCTTTGGTTCTGAGCAAGCTCACTGTTCGGACCCCATAGGAAACAAAGTAGAGTAGAAGAGTGCTCTTTTCTGAAAAGCAGAATGTGTTTCTTGTAAGGCGAGCTAGCGTTTGTTTCCCAGTCCTAAATGGAGTTGAATCACATGCATTTTCTGGTCCTACTAGCAAGAGTTGTTTTCTGTTAAGAAGAGTCACTATTGTGCTCCCATTGTCATACACAGGGCAAATAGCACTGGCGTCTGTTCCCAGCATGTACAGTGTATTGGACTGAAGAGGATCTACTGTTCTTG
The DNA here is from genome assembly GCF_949786415.1 of Peromyscus eremicus. Classification (NCBI taxonomy): domain Eukaryota; kingdom Metazoa; phylum Chordata; class Mammalia; order Rodentia; family Cricetidae; genus Peromyscus; species Peromyscus eremicus. The sequence continues at coordinate 70,106 of NW_026734982.1, read as the reverse complement.
TAAGTTTCCTAAGCAGAATTGAACTAGATATGGCTGTGGGTGTAGGAAGCACAGTTCTTTTGTTCTGAGCAAGCTCACTCTTCTGGCCCTATAGGAAAGACAGTAGAGTAGAAGAGTACTCTTTTCTCAAAAACAGAGCGTGTTTTTTGTAAGGCCAGCTAGCGTTTATTTCCCAGTTCAAAATGGAGTTGAATCACATGCAGTTTTTGGTCCTACAACCAAGAGTTGTTTTTTGGTAAGGAAAGTCACTATTGCGCTCCCATTGCTATACACAGTGCAAATAGCCCTCGCGTCTGTTCCGAGCAAGTACAGTGTATTGGACTGAAGAGGAGCTACTGTTCTTGTCAGTTTCCTAAGCAGATTTGAACTAGATATGGCCTTGTGTGTAGGAAGCACAGTTCTTTTGTTCTGAGCAATCTCACTGTTCGGACCCCATAGGAAACACAGTAGAGTAGAAGAGTGCTGTTTTCTCAAAAGCAGAGTGTGTTTTTCGTAAGGCGAGCTGGTGTTTCTTTCCCAGTCAGAAATGGAGTTGAATCCCATGCAGTTTCTGGTCCTACGAGCAAGAGTTGTATTCTGGTAAGAAGAGTGATTATAGTGCTCCCATTGCCATACACAGTGCAAATTGCACTGGCGTCTGTTCCCAGCAAGTACAGTGTATTGGACTGAAGAGGAGCTACTGTTCCTGTCAGTTTCCTAAGCAGAGTTGAACTAGATATGGCCCGTGTGTAGGAAGCACAGTTCTTTGTTCTGAACAAGCTCACTGTTCCGACCCCATAGGAAACACAGTAGAGTAGAAGAGTGCTCTTTTCTCAAAAGCAGAGTGTGTTTCTAGTAAGTCGAGCTAGCGTGTGTTTCCCAGTCCTATATGGAGTTGAGTCACATGCAGTTTCTGGTCCTATGAGCAAGAGATGTTTTCTGGTAAGAAGAGCCACTATTGCGCTAACATTGTCTTACACAGGGCAAATAGCACTGGCGTCGGTTCCCAGCATGTACAGTGTATTGGACTGAAGAGGATCTACTGTTCTTGTCAGTTTCCTAAGCAGAATTGAACTAGATATGGCCGTGTGTGTAGGAAGCACAGTTCTTTTGTTCTGAGCAAGTTCACTGTTCAAACCCCATAGGAAACACAGTAGAGTAGAAGAGTGCTCTCTTCTCAAAAGCAGAGTATGTTTCTTGTAAGGCGAGCTAGCATTTATTTCCGAGTTCTCAATGGAGTTGAATCATTTGCAGTTTTTGGTCCTACAAGCAAGAGTTGTTCTCTGCTAAGGAAAGTCACTATTGCGCACCCTTGCCATACACAGTGCAAATAGCACTTGCGTCTGTTCTAAGCAAGTACAGTGTATTGACTGAAGAGGAGCTACTGTTCTTGTCAGTTTCCTAAGCAGAGTTGAACTAGATATGGCTGTTAGTGTAGGAAGCACAGTTCTTTTGTTCTGAGCAAGCTCACTGTTCGGACCCCATAGGAAACAAAGTAGAGTAGAAGAGTGCTCTTTTCTCAAAAGCAGAGTGTGTTTCTTGTAAGGAAAGCTAGTATTTGTTTCCCAGTCCTAAATGGAGTTGAGTCACACGCAGTTTCTGGTCTTATGACCAAGAGTTGTTTTCTGGTAACGAAAGTCACTATTGCGCTCCCATTGCCATATACAGTGCAAATAGCACTGGCGTCTGTTCCCAGCATGTACAGTGTATTGGACTGAAGAGGATCTACTGTTCTTGTCAGTTTCCTAAACAGAATTGAACTAGAATGGCCGTGGGTGTAGGAAGCACAGTTCTTTTGTTCTGAGCAAGCTCATTGTTCTGGACCTATAGGAAACACAGTAGAGTAGAAGAGTGATCTTTTCTCAAAAGCAGAGTGTGTTTCTTGTAAGGTGAGCTAGCGTTTATTTCCGAGTTCTAAATGGAGTTGAATCACATGCAGTTTTTGGTCCTAAGAGCAAGAGTTGTTTTCTGCTAAGGAAAGTCACTATTGCGCTCCCATTGCCAAACAGAGTGCAAATAGCACTTGCGTCTGTTTTAAGCAAGTACAGTGTATTGACTGAAGAGGTGCTACTGTTCTTGTCAGTTTCCTAAGCAGAGTTGAACTAGATATGGCCCGTGTGTGTAGGAAGCACAGTTCTTTTGTTCTGATCATGCTCACTGTTCGGACCCCATTGGAAACAAAGTAGAGTAGAAGAGTGCTCTTTTCTCAAAAGCAAAATGTGTTTCTTGTAAGGCGAGCTAGCGATTGTTTCCCAGTCCTAAATGGAGTTGAATCACATGCAGTTTCTGGTCCTACGAGCAAGAGTTGTTTTCTGGTAAGAAGAGTCTCCATTGTGCTCCCATTGTCATACACAGTCCAAATAGCACTGGCGTCTGTTCCCAGCATGTACAGTGTATTGGACTGAAGAGGATCTACTGTTCTTGTCAGTTTCCTAGCAGAATTGAACTAGATATGGCCCGTGTGAGTAGGAAGCACAGTTCTTTTGTTCTGATCAAGCTCACTCTTCTGGCCCGATAGGAAACACAGTAGAGTAGAAGAGTGTTCTTTTCTCCAAAGCAGAGTGTGTTTCTTGTTAGGCGAGCTAGCGTTTGTTTCCCAGTCCTAAATGGAGTTGAATCACATGCATTTTCTGGTCCTACTAGCAAGAGTTGTTTTCTGGTAAGAAGAGTCACTATTGCGCCCCCATTGCCAAATACAGTACAAATAGCATTTCTGTCTGTTCTAAGCAAGTACAGTGTATTGGACTGAAGAGGAGCTACTTTTCTTGTCAGTTTCCTAAGCAGAGTTGAACTAGATATGGCCCGTGTGTGTAGGAAGCACAGTTCTTTTGTTCTGAGCAAGCTCACTGTTCAGACCCTACAGGAAACACAGTGGAGTAGAAGAGTGCTCTTTTCCCAAAAGCAGAGTGTGTTTCTTGTAAGGCGAGCTAGCACTTGTTTCCCAGTCCTAAATGGAGTTCAATCACATGCAGTTTTTGGTCCTATGCGCAAGAGTTGTTTTCTGGTAAGGAAAGTCACTATCTTGCTCCCATTGAAATACAGAGTGCAAATAGCACTCGCGTCTGTTACCAGCAAGTACAGTGTATTGGACTGAAAAGGATCTACTCTTCTTGTCAGTTTCCTAAGCAGAATTGAAATAGATATGGCCGTGTGTGTAGGAAGCACAGTTCTTTTGTTCTTAGCAAGCTCTCTGTTCTGGCCCTATAGGAAACACAGTGGAGTAGAATAGTGCTCTTTTCCCAAAAGCAGAGTGTGTTTCTTGTAAGGCGAGCAAGCATTTGTTTCCCAGTCCTAAATGGAGTTGAATCACATGCATTTTTTGGTCCTATGAGCAAGCGTTGTTTTCTGGTAAGGAAAGTCACTATCTTGCTCCCATTGAAATACAGAGTGCAAATAGCACTCGCGTCTGTTACCAGCAAGTACAGTGTATTGGACTGAAGAGGAACTACTGTTCTTGTCAGTTTCCTAAGCAGAGGTGAACTAGATATGGCCCAAGGGTGTAGGAAGCACAGTTCTTTTGTTCTGAGCAAAATCACTGTTCTGGACCTATAGGAAACACAGTAGAGTAGATGAGTGGTCTTTTCTCAAAAGCAGAGTGCGTTTCTTGTAAGGCTAGCTTGCGTTTATTTCCTAGTTCTAAATGGAGTTGAATCACATGCAGTTTTTGGTCCTACGAGCAAGAGTTGTTTTCTGCTAAGGAAAGTCACTATTGCGCTCCCATTGCCATATACAGTGCAAACAGCATTTGTGTCTGTTCTAAGTATTTACAGTGTATTGGACTGAAGAGGAGCTACTCTGCTTGTCAGTTTCCTAAGCAGAGTTGAACTAGATATGGCCCGTGTGTGTAGGAAACACAGTTTTTTTTGTTCTGAGCAAGCTCACTGTTCTGACCCTATAGGAAACACAGTGGAGTAGAAGAGTGCTCTTTTCCCAAAAGCAGAGTGTGTTTCTTGTAAGGTGAGCTAGCATTTGTTTCCCAGTCCTAAATGGAGTTGAATCACATGCAGTTTTTGGTCCTACGAGCAAGAGTTGTTTTCTGGTACAGAAAGTCACTATTGCACTCCCATTGCCATACATAGTGCAAATAGCACTCGCGTCTATTTCCAGCAAGTACAGTTTATTGGACTGAAGAGGAGCTACTGTTCTTGTCAGTTTCCTAAGCAGAGTTGAACTAGATATGGCCCGTGTGTGTAGGAAGCACAGTTCTTTTGTTCTGAGGAAGCTCACTGTTCGGACCCCATAGGAAACAAAGTAAAGTAGAAGAGTGCTCTTTTCTCAAAAGCAGAATGTGTTTCTTGTAAGGCGAGCTAGCGTTTGTTCCCCAGTCCTAAATGGAGTTGAATCACATGCATTTTCTGGTCCTACTATCAAGAGTTGTTTTCTGATAAGAAGAGTCACTATTGCGCTCCCATTGTCATACATAGTGCAAATAGCACTCGCGTCTATTTCCAGCAAGTACAGTTTATTGGACTGAAGAGGAGCTACTGTTCTTGTCAGTTTCCTAAGCAGAATTGAACTAGATATGGCCGTGGGTTTAGGAAGCACAGTTCTTTTGTTCTAAGCAAACTCACTCTACTGGCCCTATAGGAAAGACAATAGAGTAGAAGAGTGCTCTTTTCTCAAAAGCAGAGTGTGTTTCTTGTAAGGCGAGCTAGCGTTTATTTCCCAGTTCAAAATGGAGTTGAATCCCATGCAGTTTCTGGTCCTGCGAGCAAGAGTTGTATTCTGGTAAGAAGAGTGACTATAGTGCTCCCATTGCCATACACAGTGCAAATAGCACTCACGTCTGTTCCCAGCAAGTACAGTGTATTGGACTGAAGAGGAGCTACTGTTCCTGTCAGTTTCCTAAGCAGAGTTGAACTAGATATGGCCCGTGTGTGTAGGAAGCACAGTTCTTTTGTTCTGAACAAGCTCATTATTCGGACCCTATAGGAAACACAGTAGAGTAGAAGAGTGCTATTTTCTCAAAAGCAGAGTGTGTTTCTAGTAAGGCGAGCTAGCGTGTTGTTCACAGTCCTATATGGAGTTGAGTCACATGCAGTTTCTGGTCCTACGACCAAGAGTTGTTTTCTGGTAAGGAAAGTCACTATTACGCACCCATTGCCATATACAGTGCAAATAGCACTGGCGTCTGTTCCCAGCATGTAAGTGTATTGGACTGAAGAGGATCTACTGTTCTTGTCAGTTTCCTAAACAGAATTGAACTAGATATGGCCCGTGTGTGTAGGAAGCGCAGTTCTTTTGTTTTGAGCAAGCTCACTGTTCTGGCCCTATAGGAAACACAGTAGAGTAGAAGCGTGATCTTTTCTCAAAAGCAGAGTGTGTTTCTTGTAAGGCGAGCTTGCGTTTATTTCCCAGTCCTAAATGGAGTTGAATCACATGCAGTTTTTGGTCCTACAAGCAAGAGTTGTTTTCTGGTAAGGAAAGTCAGTATTGTGCTCCCATTGCCACACATAGTGCAAATAGCACTCGCGTCTATTTCTAGCAAGTACAGTGTATTGGACTGAAGAGGAGCTACTGTTCTTGTCAGTTTCCTAAGCAGAGTTGAACTAGATATGGCCCGTGTGTGTAGGAAGCAGAGTTCTTTTGTTCTGAGCAAGCTCACTGTTCTGGCCCTATAGGAAAGACAGTAGAGTAGAAGAGTGCTCTTTTCTCCAAAGCAGAGTGTGTTTCTTGTAAGGCGAGCTAGCGTTTGTTTCCCAGTCCTAAATGGAGTTGAATCACATGCAGTTTTTGGTCCTACAAGCAAGAGTTGTTTTCTGCTAAGGAAAGTCACTGTTGTGTTCCCATTGCCATACACAGTGCAAATAGCACTTGCGTCTGTTCTAAGCAAGTACAGTGTATTGACTGAAGAGGAGCTACTGTTCTTGTCAGTTTCCTAAGCAGAGTTGAAATCGATATGGCCGTTAGTGTAGGAAGCACAGTTCTTTTGTTCTGAACAAGCTCACTGTTTGGACCCCATAGGAAACAAAGTAGAGTAGAAGAGTGCTCTTTTCTCAAAAGCAGAATGAGTTTCTCGTAAGAGGAGCTAGCGCTTCTTTCCCAGTCCTAAATGGAGTTGAATCACATGCAGTTTCTGGTCCTACGAGCAAGAGTTGATTTCTGGTAAGAGGACTCTCTATTGCGCTCCCATTGTCATACACAGTGCAAATAGCAGTGGCGTCTGTTCCCAGCATGTACAGTGTATTGGACTGAAGAGGATCTACTGTTCTTGTCAGTTCCTAAGCAGAATTGAACTAGATATGGCCGTGTGTGTAGGAAGCACAGTTCTTTTGTTCTGAGCAAGCTCTCTGTTCTGGCCCTATAGGAAACACAGTGTAGTAGAAGAGTGCTCCTTTCCCAAAGCAGAGTGTGTTTATTGTAAGGCAAGCTAGTATTTGTTTCCCAATCCTAAATGGACTTGAATCACATGCAGTTTGGTCCTACGAGCAAGAGTTGTTTCTTGTAAGAATACTCACTATTGTGATCCCATTGCCATACACAGTGCAAATAGCACTCCCGTCTGTTCCCAGCAAGCACAGTGTATTGGACTGAAGAGGATCTACTGTTCTTGTCAGTTTCCTAAGCAGAGTTGAGCTAGATATGGCCGTGTGTGTAGGAAGCACAGTTCTTTTGTTCTGAGCAAGCTCACTGTTCTGGCCCTATAGGAAACACAGTGCAGTAGAAGAGTGCTCCTTTCTCAAAAGCGGAGTGTGTTTATTGTAAGGCGAGCTAGCGTTTGTTTCCCAGTCCTAAATGGAGTTGAATCACATGCATTTTCTTGTCCTACTAGCAAGAGTTGTTTTCTGGTAAGAAGCATCACTATTGTGCTCCCATTGTCATACACAGGGCAAATAGCACTGGCGTCTGTTCCCAGCATGTACAGTGTATTGGACTGAAAAGGATCTACTGTTCTTGTCAGTTTCCTAAGCAGAATTGAACTAGATATGGCCATGGGTGTAGGAAGCACAGTTCTTTTGTTCTGAGCAAGCTCACTCTTCTGGCCCTATTGGAAACACAGTAGAGTAGAAGAGTGCTCTTTTCTCAGAAGCAGAGGGTGTTTCTTGTAAGGCGAGCTATCGTTTGTTTCCCAGTCCTAAATGGAGTTAAATCACATGCAGTTTGTGGTCCTACGAGCAAGAGTTGTTTCTGGTAAGAAGAGTCACTATTGTGCTCCCAATGAAATACACAGGGCAAATAGCACTGGCGTCTGTTCCCAGCATGTACAGTGTATTGGACTGAAGAGGATCTACTGTTCTTGTCAGTTTCCTAAGTGGAGTTGAACTAGATATTGTCCCGTGTGTGTAGGAAGCACAGTTCTTTTGTTATGAGCAAGCTCACTGTTTTGGCCTTATAAGTAACACAGTAGAGTAGAAGAGTGCTCTTTTCTCAAAAGCAGAGTGTGTTTCTTGTAAGGCGAGCTAGCGTTTGTTTCCCAGTTTTAAATGGAATTGAGTCACATGCAGTTTGTGGTCCTAGGAGCACGAGTTGTTTCTGGTAAGAAGAGTCACTATTGTGCTCCCATTGTCATACACAGTGCAAATAGCACTGGCGTCTGTTCCCAGCAAGTCCAGTGTATTGGACTGAAGAGGATCTACTGTTCTTGTCAGTTTCCTAAGCAGAATTGAACTAGATATGCCCGTGTGTGTAGGAAGCACAGTTCTTTTGTTCTGAGCAAGTTCACTCTTCTGGCCCTATAGGAAACACAGTGTAGTAGAAGAGTGCTCCTTTCTCAAAAGCAGAGTGTGTTTATTGTAAGGCGAGCTAGCATTTGTTTCCCAGTCCTAAACGGAGTTGAATCACATGCAGTTTTTGGTCCTACAAGCAAGAGTTGTTTTCTGGTAAGGAAAGTCACTATTGTGCTCCCATTGCCACACATAGTGCAAATAGCACTCGCGTCTGTTTTCTGCAAGTACAGTGTATTGGACTGAAGAGGAGCTACTGTTCTTGTCAGTTTCCTAAGCAGAGTTGAACTAGATATGGCCCGTGTGTGTAGGAAGCACAGTTCTTTTGTTCTGAGCAAGCTCACTGTTCTGGCCCTATAAGAAAGACAGTAGAGTAGAAGAGTGCTCTTTTCTCAAAAGCAGAGTGTGTTTCTTGTAAGGCGAGCTAGCATTTGTTTCCCAGTCCTAAATGGAGTTGAATCACATGCAGTTTTTGGTCCTACGAGCAAGAGTTGTTTTCTGCTAAGGAAAGTCACTATTGTGCTCCCATTGCCATATACAGTGCAAATAGCATTTGTGTCTGTTCTAAGCAAGTACAGTGTATTGGACTGAAGAGGAGCTACTGTTCTTGTCATTTTCCTAAGCAGAGTTGAACTAGATATGGCCCGTGTGTGTAGAAAGCACAGTTCTTTTGTTATAAGCAAGCTCACTGTTCAAACCACATAGGAAACACAGTAGAGTAGAAGACTGCTCTCTTCTCAAAAGCAGAGTGTGTTTCTTGTAAGGCGAGCTGGCATTTGTTCCCAGTCCTAAATGGAGTTGAATCACATGCAGTTTCTGGTCCTACGACCAAGAGTTGTTTTCTGGTAAGAAGAGTCACTGTTGTGCTCCCATTGCCATACACAGTGCAAATAGCACTCGCGTCCGTTCCCAGCAAGTACAGTGTATTGGACTGAAGAGGAGCTACTGTTCTTGTCAGTTTCCTAAGCAGAGTTGAACTAGATATGGCCCGTGTTTGTAGGAAGCACAGTTCTTTTGTTCTGAGCAAGCTCACTCTTCTGGCCCTATAGGAAAGACAGTAGAGTAGAAGAGTGCTCTTTTCTCCAAAGCAGAGTGTGTTTCTTGTAAGGCGAGCTAGCGTTTGTTTCCCAGTCCTAAATGGAGTTGAATCACATGCATTTTCTGCTCCTACTAGCAATAGTTGTTTTCTGGTAAGAGGAGTCACTATTGCGCTCCCATTGTCATACACAGGGCAAATAGAACGGGAGTCTGTTCCCAGCATGTACAGTGTATTGGACTGAATAGGATCTACTGTTCTTGTCAGTTTCCTAAGCACAATTCAACTAGATATGGCCGGGTGTGTAGGAAGCACAGTTCTTTTGTTCTGAGCAAGCTCTCTGTTCTGGCCTTATAAAAAACACAGTGTAGTAGAAGAGTGCTCCGTTCTCAAAAGCAGAGTGTGTTTATTGTAAGGTGAGCTTGCATTTGTTTCCCAGTCCTAAATGGAGTTGAATCACATGCAGTTTTTGGTCCTAGGAGCAAGAGTTGTTTTCTGGTAAGGAAAGTCACTATTGCGCTCCCTTTGCCATAAACAGTGCAAATAGCACTCCCGTCTGTTCCCAGCAAGTACAGTGTATTGGACTGAAGAGGATCTACTGTTCTTGTCAGTTTCCTAACAGAATTGAACTAGATATGGCCCGTGTGTGTACGAAGCACAGTTCTTTTGTTCTGAGCAAGCTCACTCTTCTGGCCCTATAGGAAAGACAGTAGAGTAGAAGAGTGCTCTTTTCTCAAAAGCAGAGTGTGTTTCTTGTAAGTCGATCTAGCATTTGTTTCGCAGTCCTAAAAGGAGTTGAGTCACATGCAGTTTGTGGTCCTATGAGCACGAGTTGTTTCTGGTAAAAAGAGTCACTATTGTGCTCCCATTTTCATACACAGTGCAAATAGCACTCGCGTCTGTTCCCAGCACTTACAGTGTATTGGACTGAAGAGGAGCTACTGTTCTTGTCATTTTCCTAAGCAGAGTTGAACTATATATGGCCCATGTGTGTAGGAAGCACAGTTCTTTTGTTCTGAGCAAGCTCACTGTTCGGACCCCATAGGAAACAAAGTAGAGTAGATGAGGGCTCTTTTCTCAAAAGCAGAATGTGTTTCTTGTAAGGCAAGCTAGCACTTGTTTCCCAGTCCTAAATGGAGTTGAATCACATGCAGTTTTTGGTCCTACGAGCAAGAGTTGTTTTCTGGTAAGGAAAGTCACTATTGCACTCCCATTGCCATACATAGTGCAAATAGCACTCGTGCCTATTTCCAGGAAGTACAGTTTATTGTACTGAAGAGGAGCTACTGTTCTTGTCAGTTTCCTAAGCAGAGTTGAACTAGATATGGCCCTTGTTTGTAGGAAGCACAGTTCTTTTGTTCTGAGCAAGCTCATTGTTTTGGCCTTATAAAAAACACAGTAGAGTAGAAGAGTGCTCTTTTCTCAAAAGCAGAGTGTGTTTCTTGTAAGTCGAGCTAGTGTTTGTTTCCCAGTCCTAAATGGAGTTTAGTCACATGCAGTTTGTGGTCCTACAAGCAAGAGTTGTTTTTGGTAAGAAGAGTCACTTTTGTGCTCCCATTGACATACACAGTGCAAATAGCACTCGCGTCTGTTCCCAGCAAGTACAGTGTATTGGACTGAAGAGGATCTACTGTTCTTGTCAGTTTCCTAAGCACTATTGAACTAGATATGGCCGTGTGTGTAGGAAGCACAGTTCCTTTGTCCTGAGCAAGCTCTCTGTTCTGGCCCTATAGGAAACACAGTGTAGTAGAAGAGTGCTCCTTTCTCAAAAGCAGAGTGTGTTTATTTTAAGGCGAGCTAGCCTTTGTTTCCCAGTCCTAAATGGAGTTGAATCACATGCAGTTTTTGGTCCTACGAGCAAGAGTTGTTTTCTTGTAAGGAAAGTCACTATTGTGCTCCCATTGGCACACATAGTGCAAAGAGCACTCGCGTCTAATTCCAGCAAGTACAGTGTATTGGACTGAAGAGGAGCTACTGTTCTTGTCAGTTTCCTAAGCAGAGTTGAACTAGATATGGCCCGTGTGTGTAGGAAGCACAGTTCTTTTGTTCTGAGCAAGCTCACTGTTCTGGCCCTATAAGAAAGACAGTAGAGTAGAAGAGTGCTCTTTTCTCAAAAGCAGAGTGTGTTTCTTGTAAGGCGAGCTAGCATTTGTTTCCCAGTCCTAAATGGAGTTGAATCACATGCAGTTTTTGGTCCTACGAGCAAGAGTTGTTTTCTGCTAAGGAAAGTCACTATTGTGCTCCCATTGCCATATACAGTGCAAATAGCATTTGTGTCTGTTCTAAGCAAGTACAGTGTATTGGACTGAAGAGGAGCTACTGTTCTTGTCATTTTCCTAAGCAGAGTTGAACTAGATATGGCCCGTGTGTGTAGAAAGCACAGTTCTTTTGTTATAAGCAAGCTCACTGTTCAAACCACATAGGAAACACAGTAGAGTAGAAGACTGCTCTCTTCTCAAAAGCAGAGTGTGTTTCTTGTAAGGCGAGCTGGCATTTGTTCCCAGTCCTAAATGGAGTTGAATCACATGCAGTTTCTGGTCCTACGACCAAGAGTTGTTTTCTGGTAAGAAGAGTCACTGTTGTGCTCCCATTGCCATACACAGTGCAAATAGCACTCGCGTCCGTTCCCAGCAAGTACAGTGTATTGGACTGAAGAGGAGCTACTGTTCTTGTCAGTTTCCTAAGCAGAGTTGAACTAGATATGGCCCGTGTTTGTAGGAAGCACAGTTCTTTTGTTCTGAGCAAGCTCACTCTTCTGGCCCTATAGGAAAGACAGTAGAGTAGAAGAGTGCTCTTTTCTCCAAAGCAGAGTGTGTTTCTTGTAAGGCGAGCTAGCGTTTGTTTCCCAGTCCTAAATGGAGTTGAATCACATGCATTTTCTGCTCCTACTAGCAATAGTTGTTTTCTGGTAAGAGGAGTCACTATTGCGCTCCCATTGTCATACACAGGGCAAATAGAACGGGAGTCTGTTCCCAGCATGTACAGTGTATTGGACTGAATAGGATCTACTGTTCTTGTCAGTTTCCTAAGCACAATTCAACTAGATATGGCCGGGTGTGTAGGAAGCACAGTTCTTTTGTTCTGAGCAAGCTCTCTGTTCTGGCCTTATAAAAAACACAGTGTAGTAGAAGAGTGCTCCGTTCTCAAAAGCAGAGTGTGTTTATTGTAAGGTGAGCTTGCATTTGTTTCCCATTCCTAAATGGAGTTGAATCACATGCAGTTTTTGGTCCTACGATCAAGAGTTGTTTCTGGTAAGAAGAGTCACTATTGTGCTCCCATTGCCATACACAGTGCAAATAGCACTCCCGTCTGTTCCCAGCAAGTACAGTGTATTGGACTGAAGAGGATCTACTGTTCTTGTCAGTTTCCTAACAGAATTGAACTAGATATGGCCCGTGTGTGTACGAAGCACAGTTCTTTTGTTCTGAGCAAGCTCACTCTTCTGGCCCTATAGGAAAGACAGTAGAGTAGAAGAGTGCTCTTTTCTCAAAAGCAGAGTGTGTTTCTTGTAAGTCGATCTAGCATTTGTTTCGCAGTCCTAAAAGGAGTTGAGTCACATGCAGTTTGTGGTCCTATGAGCACGAGTTGTTTCTGGTAAAAAGAGTCACTATTGTGCTCCCATTTTCATACACAGTGCAAATAGCACTCGCGTCTGTTCCCAGCACTTACAGTGTATTGGACTGAAGAGGAGCTACTGTTCTTGTCATTTTCCTAAGCAGAGTTGAACTATATATGGCCCATGTGTGTAGGAAGCACAGTTCTTTTGTTCTGAGCAAGCTCACTGTTCGGACCCCATAGGAAACAAAGTAGAGTAGATGAGGGCTCTTTTCTCAAAAGCAGAATGTGTTTCTTGTAAGGCAAGCTAGCACTTGTTTCCCAGTCCTAAATGGAGTTGAATCACATGCAGTTTTTGGTCCTACGAGCAAGAGTTGTTTTCTGGTAAGGAAAGTCACTATTGCACTCCCATTGCCATACATAGTGCAAATAGCACTCGTGCCTATTTCCAGGAAGTACAGTTTATTGTACTGAAGAGGAGCTACTGTTCTTGTCAGTTTCCTAAGCAGAGTTGAACTAGATATGGCCCTTGTTTGTAGGAAGCACAGTTCTTTTGTTCTGAGCAAGCTCATTGTTTTGGCCTTATAAAAAACACAGTAGAGTAGAAGAGTGCTCTTTTCTCAAAAGCAGAGTGTGTTTCTTGTAAGTCGAGCTAGTGTTTGTTTCCCAGTCCTAAATGGAGTTTAGTCACATGCAGTTTGTGGTCCTACAAGCAAGAGTTGTTTTTGGTAAGAAGAGTCACTTTTGTGCTCCCATTGACATACACAGTGCAAATAGCACTCGCGTCTGTTCCCAGCAAGTACAGTGTATTGGACTGAAGAGGATCTACTGTTCTTGTCAGTTTCCTAAGCACTATTGAACTAGATATGGCCGTGTGTGTAGGAAGCACAGTTCCTTTGTCCTGAGCAAGCTCTCTGTTCTGGCCCTATAGGAAACACAGTGTAGTAGAAGAGTGCTCCTTTCTCAAAAGCAGAGTGTGTTTATTTTAAGGCGAGCTAGCCTTTGTTTCCCAGTCCTAAATGGAGTTGAATCACATGCAGTTTTTGGTCCTACGAGCAAGAGTTGTTTTCTTGTAAGGAAAGTCACTATTGTGCTCCCATTGGCACACATAGTGCAAAGAGCACTCGCGTCTAATTCCAGCAAGTACAGTTTATTGGACTGAAGAGGAGCTACTGTTCTTGTCAGTTTCCTAAGCAGAGTTGAACTAGATATGGCCCGTGTGTGTAGGAAGCACAGTTCTTTTGTTCTGAGCAAGCTCACTGTTCTGGCCCTATAAGAAAGACAGTAGAGTAGAAGAGTGCTCTTTTCTCAAAAGCAGAGTGTGTTTCTTGTAAGGCGAGCTAGCGTTTATTTTCCAGTTCTAAATGGAGTTGAATCACATGCAGATTTGGTCCTAAGAAGAAGAGTTGTTTTCTGCTAAGGAAAGTCACTATTGCGCTCCCATTGCCATATACAGTGCAAATAGCATTTGTGTCTGTTCTAAGCAAGTACAGTGTATTGGACTGAAGAGGAGCTACTGTCCTTGTCAGTGTCCTAAGCAGAGTTGAACTAGATGTGTCCCGTGTGTGTAGGAAGCACAGTTCTTTTGTTCTGAGAAAGCTCACTCTTGGGACCTAATAGGAAACACAGTAGAGTAGAAGAGTGCTCTTTTCTCAAAAGCAGAGCGTGTTACTTGTAAGGCGAGCTAGCGTTTGTTTCCCAGTCCTATATGGAGTTGCATCACATGCAGTTTCTGGTCCTAAGAGCAAGAGTTGTTCTCTGGTAAGAAGAGTCACTATTGCGCTCCCAATGTCATATACAGAGCAAATAGCACTGGCGTCGGTTCCCGGCATGTACAGTTTATTGGATTGAAGAGGAGCTACTGTTCTTATCAGTTTCCTAAGCAGAATTGAACTAGATATGGCCGTGTGTGTAGGAAGCACAGTTCTTTTGTTCTGAGCAAGCTCACTGTTCGGACCTCATAAAAAACACAAGAGATTAGAAGAGTGCTCTTTTCTCAAAAACAGAGTGCGTTTCTTGTAAAGCAAGCTAGCGTTTGTTTCCCAGTCCTAAATGGAGTTGAATCACATGCAGTTTCTGTTCCTACGACCAAGAGTTGTTTTCTGGTAAGGAAAGTCACTATTGTGCTCCCATTGCCATACACAGTGCAAATAGCACTCGCGTGTGTTCCGAGCAAATACAGTGTATTGGACTGAAGAGGAGCTACTGTTCTTGTCAGTTTCCTAAGCAGAGTTGAACTAGATATGGCCCATGTGTGTAGGAAGCACAGTTCTTTTATTCTGAGCAAGCTCACTGTTCTTTCCCTATAGGAAACACAGTAAAGTAGAAGAGTGCTCTTTTCTCAAAAGCAGAGTGTGTTTCTTGTAAGGTGAGCTAGCGTTTGTTTCCCAGTCCTAAATGGAGTTGAATCACATGCAGTTATTGGTCCTATGAGCAAGAGGTGTTTTCTGGTAAGAAGAGTCACTATTGCGCTCCCATTGCCATACATAGTGCAAATAGCACGCCCGTCTATTTCCAGCAAGTACAGTGTATTGGACTGAAGAGGAGCTACTGTTCTTGTCAGTTTCCTAAGCAGAGTTGAACTAGATATGGCCCGTGTGTGTAGGAAGCACAGTTCTTTTGTTCTGAGCAAGCTGACTGTTCGGACCCCTTAGGAAACAAAGTAGATTAGAAGAGTGCTCTTTTCTCAAAAGCAGAATGTGTTTCTTGTAAGGCTAGCTAGCGTTTGTTTCCCAGTCCTAAATGGAGTTGAATCCCATGCAGTTCCTGGTCCTACGAGCAAGAGTTGTTTTCTGGTAAGAAGAGTCTTTATTGTGCTCCCATTGTCATACACAGTGCAAATAGCACTGGCGTCTGTTCCCAGCATGTACAGTGTATTGGACTGAAGAGGATCTACTGTTCTTGTCAGTTTACTAGCAGAATTGAACTAGATATGGCACGTGTGTGTAGGAAGCACAGTTCTTTTGTTCTGGGCAAGCTCACTCTTCTGGCCCTATAGGAAACACAGTAGAGTAGAAGAGTGTTCTTTTCTCCAAAGCAGAGTGTGTTTCTTGTAAGGCTTGCTAGCGTTTGTTTCCCAGTCCTAAATGGAGTTGAATCACATGCATTTTCTGGTCCTACAAGCAAGAGTTGTTTTCTGGTAAGAAGAGTCACTATTGCGCTCCCATTGTCATACACAGTGCAAATAGCACTAGTGTCTATTCCTAGCATGTGCAGTGTATTGGACTGAAGAGGAGCTACTGTTCTTGTCAGTTTCCTAAGCAGAATTGAACTAGATATGGCCGTGGGTGTAGGAAGCACAGTTCTTTTGTTCTGAGCAAGCTCACTCTTTTGGCCCTATAGGAAACACAGTAGAGTAGAAGAGTGCTCTTTTCTCAAAAGGAGAGTGTGTTTCTTGTAAGGCGAGCTTGTGTTTATTTCCCAGTTCTAATGGAGTTGAATCACATGCAGTTTTCGGTCCTACGAGCAAGAGTTGTTTTCTGCTAAGGAAAGTCACTATTGCGCTCCCATTGCCAAATACAGTGCAAATAGCATTAGTGTCTGTTCTAAGCAAGTACAGTGTATTGGACTGAAGAGGAGCTACTGTTCTTGTCAGTTTCCTAAGCAGAGTTGAACTAGATATGACCCATCTGTGTAGGAAGCACAGTTCTTTTCTTCTGAGTAAGCTCACTGTTCTTTCCCTGTAGGAAACACAGTAGAGTAGAAGAGTGCTCTTTTCTCAAAAGCAGAGTGTGTTTCTTGTAATGCGAGCTAGCGTTTGTTTCCCAGTCCTAAATGCCGTTGAATCACATGCAGTTTTTGGTCCTATGAGCAAGAGTTGTTTTCTGCTAAGGAAAGTCACTATTGCGCTCCCATTGCCATACACAGTGCAAATAGCACTCCCGTCTATTTCCAGCAAGTACAGTGTATTGGACTGAAGAGGAGCTACTCTTCTTGTCAGTTTCCTAAGCAGAGTTGAACTAGATATGGCCGTGTGTGTAGGAAGCACAGTTCTTTTGTTCTGAGCAAGCTCACTGTTTGGACCCCATAGGAAACACAGTAGAGTAGAAGAGAGCTCTTTTCTCAAAAGCAGAGTGTGTTTCTTGTAAGGCGAGCTAGAGTTTATTTCCCAGTTCTAAATGGAGTTGAATCACATGCAGTTTTTGGTCCTACGAGCAAGAGTTGTTTTCTGCTAAGGAAAGTCACTATTGCGCTCCCATTGCCATATACAGTGCAAATAGCATTTGTGTCTGTTCTAAGCAAGTACAGTGTATTGGACTGAAGAGGAGCTAATGTTCTTGTCAGTTTCCTAAGCAGAGGTGAACTAGATATGGCCCAAGTGTGTAGGAAGCACAGTTCTTTTGTTCTGAGCAAGCTCACTGTTCTTTCCCTATAGGAAACACAGTAGAGTAGAAGAGTGCTCTTTTCTCAATAGCAGAGTGTGTTTCTTGTAATGCGAGCTAGCATTTGTTTCCCAGTCCTAAATGGAGTTGAATCACATGCAGTTTTTGGTCCTATGAGCAAGAGTTGTTTTCTGGTAAGGAAAGTCACTATTGTGCTCCCATTGCCATACATAGTGCAAATAGCACTCCCGTCTATTTCCAGCAAGTACAGTGTATTGGACTGAAGAGGAGCTACTGTTCTTGTCAGTTTCCTAAGCAGAGTTGAACTAGATATGGCCCGTGTGTGTAGGAAGCACAGTTCTTTTGTTCTGAGCAAGCTCACTGTTTGGGCCCCATAGGAATTTGTCAAAAGCAGTGTTTGTTTCTTGTAAGGCGAGCTAGCGTTTGTTTCCCAGTCCTAAGGGAGTTGAATCACATGCATTTTCTGGTCTTACGAGCAAGAGTTGTTTTCTGGTAAGAAGAGTCACTATTGAGCTCCCATTGTCATACACAGGGCAAATAGCACTGGCTTCTTTTCCCAGCATTTACAGTATATTGGACTGAATAGGATCTACTGTTCTTGTCAGTTTCCTAAGCAGAATCGAACTAGATATGGCCGTGGGTGTAGGAAGCACAGTTCTTTTGTTCTGAGCAAGCTCACTGTTCTGGCCCTATAGGAAACACAATAGAGTAGAAGAGTGCTCTTTTCTCAAAAGCAGAGTATGTTTCCTGTAAGGCGAGCTAGTGTTTGAGTCCCAGTCATAAATGGAGTTGAATCACATGCAGTTTCTGGTCCTACGAGCCTGAGTTGTTTTCTGGTAAAAAGAGTCACTATTGCGCTTCCAATGCCATACACATTGCAAATAGCACTCGCGTCTGTTCCCAGCAAGTACAGTGTATTAGACTGAAGAGGAGCTACTGTTCTTGTCAGTTTCCTAAACAGAGTTGAACTAGATATGGCCCGTGTGTGTAGGAAGCACATTTCTTTTTTTCTGAGCAACCTCACTGTTTGGACCACATAGGAAACACAGTAGAGTAGAAGAGTGCTCTTTTCTCAAAAGCAGAGTGTGTTTCTTGTAAGGCTAGCTATTATTTGTTTCCCAGTCCTAAATGGAGTTGAATCACATGCATTTTCTGGTCCTACGAGCAAGAGTTGTTTTCTGGTAAGAAAAGTCACTATTGCACTCCCATTGTCATACACAGGGCAAATAGCACTGGTGTCTGTTCCCAGCATGTACAGTGTATTGGACTGAAGAGGATCTACTGTTCTTGTCAGTTTCCTAAGCAGAATTGAACTAGATATGGCCTGTGTGTGTAGGAAGCACAGTTCTTTTGTTCTGAGCAAGCTCACTGTTCTGGCCCTATCGAAAACACAGTAGAGTAGAAGAGTGATTTTTTTCTCAGAAGCAGAGTGTGTTTCTTGTAATGCGAGCTAGGGTTTGTTTCCCAGTCCTAAATGGATTTGAATCACATGCTGTTTCTGGTCCAACGACCAAGAGTTGTTTTCTGGTAAGAAGAGTCACTATTGTGTTCCCATTGTCATTCACAGGGCAAATAGCATTGGCGTCTGTTCCCAGCAAGTACAGTGTATTGGACTGAAGAGGATCTACTCTTCTTGTCAATTTCCTAAGCAGAAGTGAACTAGATATGGCCGTGTGTGCAGGAAGCACAGTTCTTTAGTTCTGAGCAAGCTCTCTGTTCTGGCCCTATAGGAAACACTGTGGAGTAGAAGAGTGCTCTTTTCTCAAAAGCAGAGTATGTTTCCTGTAAGGCGAGCTAGCGTTTGTTTCCCAGTCTTAAATGGAGTTGAATCACATGCATTTTCTGGTCCTACGAGCAAGAGTTGTTTTCTGGTAAAAAGAGTCACTATTGTGCTTCCATTGCCATACACAGTGCAAATAGCACTCGCGTCTGTTCCCAGCAAGTACAGTGTATTGGACTGAAGAGGAGCTACTGTTCTTGTCAGTTTCCTAAGCAGAGTTGAACTAGATATGGCCCGTGTGTGTAGGAAGCACATTTCTTTTTTTCTGAGCAACCTCACTGTTTGGACCCCATAGGAAACACAGTAGAGTAGAAGAGTGCTCTTTTCTCAAAAGCAGAGTGTGTTTCTTGTAAGGCGAGCTATTATTTGTTTCCCAGTCCTAAATGGAGTTGAATCACATGCATTTTCTGGTCCTACGAGCAAGAGTTGTTTTCTGGTAAGAAGAGTCACTATTGCACTCCCTTTGTCATACACAGGGCAAATAGCACTGGTGTCTGTTCCCAGCATGTACAGTGTATTGGACTGAAGAGGATCTACTGTTCTTGTCAGTTTCCTAAGCAGAATCGAACTAGATATGGCCGTGGGTGTAGGAAGCACAGTTCTTTTGTTCTGAGCAAGCTCACTGTTCTGGCCCTATAGGAAACACAATAGAGTAGAAGAGTGCTCTTTTCTCAAAAGCAGAGTATGTTTCCTGTAAGGCGAGCTAGTGTTTGTTTCCCAGTCCTAAATGGAGTTGAATCACATGCAGTTTCTGGTCCTACGAGCAAAAGTTGTTTTCTGGTAAAAAGAGTCACTATTGCGCTTCCATTGCCATACACAGTGCAAATAGCACTCGCGTCTGTTCCCAGCAAGTACAGTGTATTGGACTGAAGAGGAGCTACTGTTCTTGTCAGTTTCCTAAGCAGAGTTGAACTAGATATGGCCCGTGTGTGTAGGAAGCACATTTCTTTTTTTCTGAGCAACCTCACTGTTTGGACCCCATAGGAAACACAGTAGAGTAGAAGAGTGCTCTTTTCTCAAAAGCAGAGTGTGTTTCTTGTAAGGCGAGCCAGCGTTTGTTTCCCAGTCCTAAATGGAGTTGAATCCCATGCAGTTTCTGGTCCTACGACCAAGAGTTTTTTTCTGGTAAGAAGAGTCACTATTGTGCTCCCATTGCCATATACAGTGCAAATAGCACTTGCGTCTGTACTAAGCAAGTACAGTGTATTGACTGAAGAGGAGCTACTGTTCTTGTCAGTTTCCTAAGCAGAGTTGAACTAGATATGGCCCGTGTGTGTAGGAAGCACAGTTCTTTTGTTCTGAGCAAGCTCACTGTTTCGACCCCATAGGAAACACAGTGGAGTTGAAGAGTGCTCTTTTCTCAAAAGCAGAGTGTGTTTCTTGCAATGCGAGCTGTTGTTTGTTTCCCAGTCAGAAATGGAGTTGAATCCCATGCAGTTTCTGGTCCTACGAGCAAGAGATGTTTTCTGGTAAGGAAAGTCACTGAAGCGCTCCCATTGCCATACACAGTGCAAATAGCACTCGCATCTGTTCCCAGCAAGTACAGAGTATTGGACTGAAGAGGATGTACTGTTCTTGTCAGTTTCCTAAGCAGAATTGAACTAGATATGGCCGTGTGTGTAGGAAGCACAGTTCTTTTGTTTGAACAAGCTCACTGTTCGGACCCCATAGGAAACACAGTAGAGTAGAAGAGTGCTCTTTTTTCAAAAGCAGCGTGTGTTTCCTGTAAGGCGAGCTATTATTTGTTTCCCAGTCCTATATGGAGTTGAGTCACATGCAGTTTCTGGTCCTATGAGCAAGAGTTGTTTTCTGGTAGGAAGAGTCACTATTGTGTTCCCATTGTCATACACAGAGCAAATAGCCCTGGTGTCGGTTCCCAGCATGTACAGTGTATTGGACTGAAGAGGATCTACGGTTCTTGTCAGTTTCCTAAGCAGAATTGTACTAGATATGGCCATGTGCGTAGGAAGCACAGTTCTTTTGTTCTGAGCAAGCTCACTGTTCGGACCCCATAAAAAAGACAGTAGAGTAGGAGTGCTCTTTTCTCAAAAGCAGAGTGTGTTTCTTGTAAGGCGAGCTAGCGTTTGTTTCCCAGTCCTAAATGAAGTTGAATCACATGCAGTTTCTGGTCCTAGGACGAAGAGTTGTTTTCTGGTAAGGAAAGTCACTATTGCGCTCCCTTTGCCATACACAGTGCAAATAGCACTCGCGTGTGTTCCCATCAAGTACAGTGTATTGGACTGAAGAGGATCTTCTGTTCTTGCCAGTTTCCTAAGCAGAGTTGAACTAGATATGGCCCGTGTGTGTAGGAAGCACAGTTCTTTTGTTCTGAGCAAGCTTACTGTTTGGACCCCATAGGAAACACAGTAGAGTAGTAGAGTGCTCTTTTCTCCAAAGCAGAGTGTGTTTCTTGTAAGGCGAGCTAGCGTTTGTTTCCCAGTCCTAAATGGAGTTGAATCACATGCAGTTTCTGGTCCTACAAGCAAGAGTTGTTTTCTGGTAAGAAGAATCACTATTGCGCTCCCATTGTCATACACAGGGCAAATAGCACTGGCATCTGTTCCCAGCATGTACAGTGTATTGGACTGAAGAGGATCTACTGTTCTTGTCAGTTTCCTAAGGAGAGTTGAACTAGATATGGCCCGTGTGTGTAGGAAGCACAGTTCTTTTGTTCTGAGCAAGCTCACTGTTCGGACCCTATAGGAAACACAGTAGAGTAGAAGAGTGCTCTTTTCTCAAAAGCAGAGTGTGTTTCTTGTAAGGCGAGCTAGCGTTTGTTTTCCAGTCCTAAATGGAGTTGAATCCCACGCATTTTGTGGTCCTACAAGCAAGAGTTGTTTTCTGGTAAGAAGAGTCACTATTGTGCTCCCATTGCCATACACAGTGCAAATAGCACTCGGTTCTGTTCCCAGCAAGTCCAGTGTATTGGACTGAAGAGGAGCTACTGTTCTTGTCAGTTACGTAAGAAGAGTTGAACTAGATATGGCCCGTGTGTAGGAAGCACAGTTCTTTTGTTCTGAACAAGCTCACTGTTCGCACCACATAGGAAACACATTAGAGTAGAAGAGTGCTTTTTCTCAAAAGCAGAGTGTGTTTCTTGTAAGGTGAGCTAGCGTTTGTTTCCCAGTCCTAAATGGAGTTGAATCACATGCAGTTTCTGGTTCTACGAGCAAGAGATGTTTTCTTGTAAGAAGAGTCACTATTGTGCTCCCATTGCCATACACAGGGCAAATAGCACTCACTTCTATTTCCAGCAACTACAGTGTATTGGACTGAAAAGGAGCTACAGTTCTTGTCAGTTTCCTAAGCAGAGTTGAACTAGATATGGCCGTGTGTGTGGGAAGCACAGTTCTTTTGTTCTGTTCAAGCTCACTGTTTGGACCCCATAAAAAACACAGTAGGGTAGAAGAGTGCTCTTTTCTCAAAAGCAGAGTGTGTTTCTTGTAAGGCGAGCTAGCGTTTGTTTCCCAGTCCTAAATGGAGTTGAATCACATTCAGTTTTTTGTCCTACGAACAAGAGCTGTTTTCTGGTAAGGAAAGTCACTATTGCGCTCCCATTGCCATACACAGTGCAAATAGCACTGGCGTCTGTTCCCAGCATGTACAGTGTATTGGACTGAAGAGGATCTACTGTTCTGGTCAGTTTCCTAAGCTGAATTGAACTAGATATGGCCGTGCGTGTAGGAAACACAGTTTTTTGTTCTGAGCAAACTCTCTGTTCTGGCCCTATAGGAAACACACTGGAGTAGAAGAGTGCTCTTTTTCAAAAGCAGAGTGTGTTTATTGTAAGAGGAGCTAGCATATGTTTCCCAGTCCTAAATGGAGTTTAATCACATGCAGTTTTTGGTCCTTCGAGCAAGAGTTGTTTTCTGGTAGGGAAAGTTACTATTGCGCTCCCATTGCCATACTTAGTGCAAATAGCACTCGCGTCTCTTTCCAGCAAGTACAGTGTATTGTACTGAAGAGGAGCTACTGTTCTTGTCAGTTTTCTATGCAGAGTTGAACTAGATATGGCCCGTGTGTGTAGGAAGCACAGTTCTTTTGTTCTGAGCAAGCTCACAGTTCTTTCCCTATTAGAAACACAGTAGAATAGAAGAGTGCTCTTTTCTCAAAAGCAGAGTGTGTTTCTTGTAAGGCGAGCTAGCATTTGTTTCCCAGTCCTAAATGGAGTTGAATCACATGCAGTTTCTGGTCCAACGACCAAGAGTTGTTTTCTAGTAAGAAGAGTCACTATTGCGCTCCCATTGTCATACACAGGGCAAATAGCACTGGCGTATGTTCCCAGCATGTACAGTGTATTGGACTGAAGAGGATCTACTGGTTTTGTCAGTTTCCTAAGCAGAATTGAACTAGGTATGGCCCTGTGCGTAGGAAGCACAGTTCTTTTGTTCTGAGCAAGCTCACTGTTCGGACCCCTTAGGAAACACATTAGAGAAGAAGAGTGCTCTTTTCTCAAAAGCAGAGTGCGTTTCTTGTAAGGCGAGCTAGCGTTTGTTTCCCAGTCCTTAATGGAGTTGAGTCACATCCAGTTTGTGGTCCTAAGAGCAAGAGTTGTTTTTTGGTAAGAAGAGTCACTATTGTGATCCCATTGCCATACACAGTGCAAATAGCACTGGCGTCTGTTACCAGCAAGTACAGTGTATTGGAATGAAGAGGATCTACTGTTCTTGTCAGTTTCCTAAGCAGAATTGAACTATATGGCCGTGGGTATAGGAAGCACAGTTCTTATGTTCTGAGCAAGCTCACTGTACGGACCCCATAGGAAACACAGTAGAGTAGAAGAGTGTTCTTTTCTCAAAAGCTGAGTGTGTTTCTTGTAAGGCAAGCTAGTGTTTGTTTCCCAGTCCTAAATGGAGTTGAATCACATGCAGTTTCTGGTCCTACGAGCAAGAGATGTTTTCTGGTAAGAAGAGTCACTATTGTGTTCCCATTGTCATACACAGGGCAAATAGCACTGGTGTTTGTTCCCAGCATGTACAGTGTATTGATCTGAAGAGGAGCTACTGTTCTTGTCAGTTTCCTAAGCAAAATTGAACTAGATATGGCCGTGGGTGTAGGAAGCACAGTTCTTTTGTTTGAGCAAGCTCACTGTTCTGGCCCTGTAGGAAAAGCAGTAGAGTAGAAGAGTGCTCTTTTCTCAAAAGCAGAGTGTGTTTCTTGTAAGGCGAGCCAGTGTTTGTTTCCCAGTCCTAAATGGAGTTGAATCACATTCAGTTTTTGGTCCTACGAACAAGAGTTTTTTTCTGGTAAGGAAAGTAACTATTGCGCTCCCATTGCCATACACAGTGCAAATAGCACTCACGTCTATTTCCAGCAAGTACAGTGTATTGGACTGAAGAGGAGCTACAGTTCTTTTCAGTTTCCTAAGCAGAGTTGAACTAGATATGGCCGTGTGTGTAGGAAGCACAGTTCTTTTGTCCTGAGCAAGCTCACTGTTCGGACCCCATAGGATACACAGTAGAGTAGAAGAGTGCTCTTTTCTCAAAAGCAGAGTGTGTTTATTGTAAGGCGAACTAGCATTTGTATCCCAGTCCTAATGGAGATGAATCACATGAGTTTATGGTCCTACGAGCAAGAGTTGTTTTCTGGAAAGAAGAGTCACTATTGCGCTCCTATTGTCATACACAGTGCAAATAGCACTGGCGTCTGTTCCCAGCACGTACAGTGTATTGGACTGAAGAGGATCTACTGTTCTTGTCAGTTTCCTAAGCTGAATTGAACTAGATATGGCCGTGTGTGTAGGAAGCACAGTTCTTTTGTTCTGAACAAGCTCACTGTTCGGACCCCATAGGAAACACAGTAGAGTAGAAGAGGGCTCTTTTTTCAAAAGCAGCGTGTGTTTTTTGTAAGGCGAGCTAGCGTTTGTTTCCCAGTCCTACATGGAGTTTAGTCACATGCAGTTTCTGGTCCTATGAGCAAGAGTTGTTTTCTGGTAAGAAGAGTCACTATTGTGCTCCCATTGTCATACACAGGGCAAATAGCACTGGCGTGTGTTCCCAGCAAGTACAGTGTATTGGACTGAAGATGAGCTACTGTTCTTGTCAATTTCCTAAGCAGAGTTGAACTAGATATGGCCCGTGTGTAGGAAGCACAGTTCTTTTGTTCTGAACAAGCTCACTCTTCGGACCCCATAGCAAACACAGTAGAGTAGATGAGTGCTCTTTTCTCAAAGCAGAGAGTGTTTCTTGTAAGGCGAGCTAGCGTTTGTTTCCCAGTCCTAAATGGAGTTGAATCACATGCATTTTCTGGTCCTAAGAGCAAGAGTTGTTTTCTGGTAAAAAGAGTCACTATTGTGCTTCCATTACCATACACAGTGCAAATAGCACTCGCGTCTGTTCCCAGCATGTACAGTGTATTGGACTGAAGAGGAGCTACTGTTCTTGTCAGTTTCCTAATCAGAGTTCAAAAGATATGGCCCATGTGTGTAGGAAGCAGAGTTCTTTTGTTCTGAGCAAGCTCACTGTTTGGACCCCATAGGAAACACAGTAGAGTAGAAGAGTGCTCTTTTCTCAAAAGCACATTGTGTTTCTTGCAAGGCGATCTAGCGTTTGTTTCCCAGTCCAAAATGGAGTTGAATGACATGCAGTTTCTGGTCCTAAGACGAATAGTTGTTTTCTGTAAGGAAAGTCACTATTGCGTTCCCATTAGCATACACAGTGCAAATAGCACTCGCGTCTGTTCCCAGCAAGTACAGTGTATTGGACTGAAGATGAGCTACTGTTCTTGTCAGTTTCCTAAGCAGAGTTGAACTAGATATGGCCCGTGTGTGTAGGAAGCACAGTTCTTTTGTTCTGAGCAAGCTCACTGTTCGGACCCCATAGGAAACACAGTAGAGTAGATGAGGGCTCTTTTCTCCAAAGCATAGTGTGTTTCTTGTAAGGCAAGCTAGCGTTTGTTTCCCAGTCCTAAATGGAGTTGAGTCACATGCGTTTTCTGTTCCTACGACGAATAGTTGTTTTCTGTAAGGAAAGTCACTATTACGTTCCCATTGCAATACACAGTGCAAATAGCACTGGCGTCTGTTCCCAGCATGTACAGTGAATTGGTCTGAAGAGGAGCTATTGTTCTTGTCAGTTTCCTAAGCAGAATTGAACTAGATATGGCCGAGAGTGTAGGAAGCACAGTTCTTTTGTTTGAGCAAGCTCACTGTTCTGGCCCTGTAGGAAAAGCAGTAGAGTAGAAGAGTGCTCTTTTCACAAAAGCAGAGTGTGTTTCTTGTAAGGCGAGCTAGCGTTTGTTTCCCAGTCCTAAATGGAGTTGAATCACATTCAGTTTTTGGTCCTACGAACAAGAGCTGTTTTCTGGTAAGGAAAGTTACTATTGTGCTCCCATTGCCATACATAGTGCAAATAGCACTCGCGTCTATTTCCAGCAAGCACAGTGTATTGGACTGAAGAGGAGCTACTGTTCTTGTCAGTTTCCTAAGCAGAGTTTAACTAGATATGGCCCGTGTGTGTAGGAAGCACAGTTCTTTTGTTCTGAGCAAGCTCTCTGTTTGGATCCCATAGGAAACACAGTAGAGTAGAAGAGGGCTCTTTTCTCCAAAGCAGAGTGTGTTTCTTGTAAGGCGAGCTAGCGTTTGTTCCAGGTCCTAAATGGAGTTGAATCACATGCGTTTTCTGGTCCTACAAGCAATAGTTGTTTTCTGGTATGAAGAGTCACTATTGTGCTCCCATTGTCATACACAGGGAAAATAGCACTGGCTTCTGTTCCCAGCATGTACAGTGTTTTGGACTGAAGAGGATCTACTGTTCTTGTGAGTTTCCTAAGCAGAATTGAACTAGATATGGCCGTTGGTGTAGGAAGCACAGTTCTTTTGTTCTGAGCAAGCTCACTGTTCTGGCCCTATAGGAAACACAGTAGAGTAGAAGAGTGCTCTTTCGTCAAAAGCAGAGTATGTTTCTTGTAAGGCGAGCTAGCGTTTATTTCCCAGTTCTAAATGGAGTTGAATCACTTGCAGTTTTTGGTCCTACAAGCAAGAGTTGTTTTCTGCTAAGGAAAGTCACTATTGTGCACCCATTGCCACACACAGTGCAAATAGCACTTGCGTCTGTTCTAAGCAAGTACAGTGTATTGACTGTAGAGGAGCTACTGTTCTTGTCAGTTTCCTAAGCAGAGTTGAACTAGATATGGCCGTTAGTGTAGGAAGCAAAGTTCTTTTGTTCTGAGCAAGCTCACTGTTCGGACCCCATAGGAAACAAAGTAGAGTAGAAGAGTGCTCTTTTCTCAAAAGCAGAGTGTGTTTCTTGTAAGGAAAGCTAGCATTTGTTTCCCAGTCCTAAATGGAGTTGAGTCACACGCAGTTTCTGGTCCTATGACCAAGAGTTGTTTTCTGGTAAGGAAAGTCACTATTGCGCTCCCATTGCCATATACAGTGCAAATAGCACTGGCGTCTGTTCCCAGCATGTACAGTGTATTGGACTGAAGAGGATCTACTGTTCTTGTCAGTTTCCTAAACAGAATTGAACTAGATATGGCCGTGGGTGTAGGAAGCACAGTTCTTTTGTTCTGAGCAAGCTCATTGTTCTCTCCCTATAGGAAACACAGTAGAGTAGAAGAGTGATCTTTTCTCAAAAGCAGAGTGTGTTTCTTGTAAGGCGAGCTAGCGTTTATTTCCCAGTTCTAAATGGAGTTGAATCACATGCAGTTTTTGGTCCTACAAGCAAGAGTTGTTTTCTGCTAAGGAAAGTCACTATTGCGCACCCATTGCCATACACAGTGCAAATAGCACTTGCGTCTGTTCTAAGCAAGTACAGTGTATTGACTGAAGAGGAGCTACTGTTCTTGTCAGTTTCCTAAGCAGTGTTGAACTAGATATGGCCGTTAGTGTAGGAAGCACAGTTCTTTTGTCCTGAGCAAGCTCACTGTTCGGACCCCATAGGAAACAAAGTAGAGTAGAAGAGTGCTCTTTTCTCAAAAGCAGAGTGTGTTTCTTGTAAGGAAATCTAGCGTTTGTTTCCCAGTCCTAAATGGAGTTGAGTCACATGCAGTTTCTGATCCTATGACCAAGAGTTGTTTTCTGGTAAGGAAAGTCACTATTGCGCTCCCATTGCCATATACAGTGCAAATAGCACTGGCGTCTGTTCCCAGCCTGTACAGTGTATTGGACTGAAGAGGATCTACTGTTCTTGTCAGTTTCCTAAACAGAATTGAACTAGAATGGCCATGGGTGTAGGAAGCACAGTTCTTTTGTTCTGAGCAAGCTCATTGTTCTGGCCCTATAGGAAACACAGTAGAGTAGAAGAGTGATCTTTTCTCAAAAGCAGAGTGTGTTTCTTGTAAGGCGAGCTAGCGTTTATTTCCGAGTTCTAAATGGAGTTGAATCACATGCAGTTTTTGGTCCTACAAGCAAGCGTTGTTTTCTGCTAAGGAAAGTCACTATTGCGCTCCCCTTGCCATACACAATGCAAATAGCACTTGCGTCTGTTCTAAGCAAGTACAGTGTATTGACTGAAGAGGTGCTACTGTTCTTGTCAGTTTCCTAAGCAGAGTTGAACTAGATATGGCCCGTGTGTGTAGGAAGCACAGTTTTTTGTTCTGAGCAAGCTCACTGTTTGGACCCCATAGGAAACACAGTAGAGTAGAAGAGGGCTCTTTTCTCAAAAGCAGAGTGTGTTTATTGTAAGGCGAGCTAGCGTTTGTTTCCCAGTCCTAAATCTAGTTGAGTCACATGCAGTTTGTGGTCCTACAAGCAAGTGTTGTTTCTGGTAAGAAGAGTCACTATTGTGCTCCCTTTGCCATACACAGAGCAAATAGCACTGGCGTCTGTTCCCAGCAAGTACAGTGTATTGGACTGAAGAGGAGCTACTGTTCTTGTCAGTTTCCTAAGCAGAATTGAACTAGATATGGCCAGTGTGTGTAGGAAGCACAGTTCTTTTGTTCTGAGCAAGCTCACTGTTCTGACCCTATAGGAAAGACAGTAGAGTAGAAGAGAGCTCTTTTCTCAAAAGCAGAGTGTGTTTCTTGTAAGGCAAGCTAGCGTTTATTTCCCAGTTCTAAATGGAGTTGAATCACATGCAGTTTTTGGTCCTACGAGCAAGAGTTGTTTTCTTGTAAGGAAAGTTACTATTGCGCTCCCATTGCCATACATAGTGCAAATAGCACTTGTGTCTGTTCTAAGCAAGTACAGTGTATTGACTGAAGAGGAGCTACTGTTCTTGTCAGTTTCCTAAGCAGAGTTGAACTAGATATGGCCGGTGTGTGTAGGAAGCACAGTTCTTTGGTTCTGAGCAAGCTCACTGTTCGGACCCCATAGGAAACAAAGTAGAGTAGAAGAGTGCTCTTTTCTGAAAAGCAGAATGTGTTTCTTGTAAGGCGAGCTAGCGTTTGTTTCCCAGTCCTAAATGGAGTTGAATCACATGCATTTTCTGGTCCTACTAGCAAGAGTTGTTTTCTGTTAAGAAGAGTCACTATTGTGCTCCCATTGTCATACACAGGGCAAATAGCACTGGCGTCTGTTCCCAGCATGTACAGTGTATTGGACTGAAGAGGATCTACTGTTCTTGTAAGTTTCCTAAGCAGAATTGAACTAGATATGGCCGTGGGTGTAGGAAGCACAGTTCTTTTGTTCTGAGCAAGCTCACTCTTCTGGCCCTATAGGAAAGACAGTAGAGTAGAAGAGTACTCTTTTCTCAAAAACAGAGCGTGTTTTTTGTAAGGCCAGCTAGCGTTTATTTCCCAGTTCAAAATGGAGTTGAATCACATGCAGTTTTTGGTCCTACAACCAAGAGTTGTTTTTTGGTAAGGAAAGTCACTATTGCGCTCCCATTGCTATACACAGTGCAAATAGCCCTCGCGTCTGTTCCGAGCAAGTACAGTGTATTGGACTGAAGAGGAGCTACTGTTCTTGTCAGTTTCCTAAGCAGATTTGAACTAGATATGGCCTTGTGTGTAGGAAGCACAGTTCTTTTGTTCTGAGCAATCTCATGTTCGGACCCCATAGGAAACACAGTAGAGTAGAAGAGTGCTGTTTTCTCAAAAGCAGAGTGTGTTTCTCGTAAGGCGAGCTGGTGTTTCTTTCCCAGTCAGAAATGGAGTTGAATCCCATGCAGTTTCTGGTCCTACGAGCAAGAGTTGTATTCTGGTAAGAAGAGTGATTATAGTGCTCCCATTGCCATACACAGTGCAAATAGCACTGGCGTCTGTTCCCAGCAAGTACAGTGTATTGGACTGAAGAGGAGCTACTGTTCCTGTCAGTTTCCTAAGCAGAGTTGAACTAGATATGGCCCGTGTGTAGGAAGCACAGTTCTTTGTTCTGAACAAGCTCACTGTTCCGACCCCATAGGAAACACAGTAGAGTAGAAGAGTGCTCTTTTCTCAAAAGCAGAGTGTGTTTCTAGTAAGGCGAGCTAGCGTGTGTTTCCCAGTCCTATATGGAGTTGAGTCACATGCAGTTTCTGGTCCTATGAGCAAGAGATGTTTTCTGGTAAGAAGAGCCACTATTGCGCTAACATTGTCTTACACAGGGCAAATAGCACTGGCGTCGGTTCCCAGCATGTACAGTGTATTGGACTGAAGAGGATCTACTGTTCTTGTCAGTTTCCTAAGCAGAATTGAACTAGATATGGCCGTGTGTGTAGGAAGCACAGTTCTTTTGTTCTGAGCAAGTTCACTGTTCAAACCCCATAGGAAACACAGTAGAGTAGAAGAGTGCTCTCTTCTCAAAAGCAGAGTATGTTTCTTGTAAGGCGAGCTAGCATTTATTTCCGAGTTCTCAATGGAGTTGAATCATTTGCAGTTTTTGGTCCTACAAGCAAGAGTTGTTTTCTGCTAAGGAAAGTCACTATTGCGCACCCTTGCCATACACAGTGCAAATAGCACTTGCGTCTGTTCTAAGCAAGTACAGTGTATTGACTGAAGAGGAGCTACTGTTCTTGTCAGTTTCCTAAGCAGAGTTGAACTAGATATGGCTGTTAGTGTAGGAAGCACAGTTCTTTTGTTCTGAGCAAGCTCACTGTTCGGACCCCATAGGAAACAAAGTAGAGTAGAAGAGTGCTCTTTTCTCAAAAGCAGAGTGTGTTTCTTGTAAGGAAAGCTAGTATTTGTTTCCCAGTCCTAAATGGAGTTGAGTCACACGCAGTTTCTGGTCTTATGACCAAGAGTTGTTTTCTGGTAACGAAAGTCACTATTGCGCTCCCATTGCCATATACAGTGCAAATAGCACTGGCGTCTGTTCCCAGCATGTACAGTGTATTGGACTGAAGAGGATCTACTGTTCTTGTCAGTTTCCTAAACAGAATTGAACTAGAATGGCCGTGGGTGTAGGAAGCACAGTTCTTTTGTTCTGAGCAAGCTCATTGTTCTGGACCTATAGGAAACACAGTAGAGTAGAAGAGTGATCTTTTCTCAAAAGCAGAGTGTGTTTCTTGTAAGGTGAGCTAGCGTTTATTTCCGAGTTCTAAATGGAGTTGAATCACATGCAGTTTTTGGTCCTAAGAGCAAGAGTTGTTTTCTGCTAAGGAAAGTCACTATTGCGCTCCCATTGCCAAACAGAGTGCAAATAGCACTTGCGTCTGTTTTAAGCAAGTACAGTGTATTGACTGAAGAGGTGCTACTGTTCTTGTCAGTTTCCTAAGCAGAGTTGAACTAGATATGGCCCGTGTGTGTAGGAAGCACAGTTCTTTTGTTCTGATCATGCTCACTGTTCGGACCCCATTGGAAACAAAGTAGAGTAGAAGAGTGCTCTTTTCTCAAAAGCAAAATGTGTTTCTTGTAAGGCGAGCTAGCGATTGTTTCCCAGTCCTAAATGGAGTTGAATCACATGCAGTTTCTGGTCCTACGAGCAAGAGTTGTTTTCTGGTAAGAAGAGTCTCCATTGTGCTCCCATTGTCATACACAGTCCAAATAGCACTGGCGTCTGTTCCCAGCATGTACAGTGTATTGGACTGAAGAGGATCTACTGTTCTTGTCAGTTTCCTAGCAGAATTGAACTAGATATGGCCCGTGTGAGTAGGAAGCACAGTTCTTTTGTTCTGATCAAGCTCACTCTTCTGGCCCGATAGGAAACACAGTAGAGTAGAAGAGTGTTCTTTTCTCCAAAGCAGAGTGTGTTTCTTGTTAGGCGAGCTAGCGTTTGTTTCCCAGTCCTAAATGGAGTTGAATCACATGCATTTTCTGGTCCTACTAGCAAGAGTTGTTTTCTGGTAAGAAGAGTCACTATTGCGCCCCCATTGCCAAATACAGTACAAATAGCATTTCTGTCTGTTCTAAGCAAGTACAGTGTATTGGACTGAAGAGGAGCTACTTTTCTTGTCAGTTTCCTAAGCAGAGTTGAACTAGATATGGCCCGTGTGTGTAGGAAGCACAGTTCTTTTGTTCTGAGCAAGCTCACTGTTCAGACCCTACAGGAAACACAGTGGAGTAGAAGAGTGCTCTTTTCCCAAAAGCAGAGTGTGTTTCTTGTAAGGCGAGCTAGCACTTGTTTCCCAGTCCTAAATGGAGTTCAATCACATGCAGTTTTTGGTCCTATGCGCAAGAGTTGTTTTCTGGTAAGGAAAGTCACTATCTTGCTCCCATTGAAATACAGAGTGCAAATAGCACTCGCGTCTGTTACCAGCAAGTACAGTGTATTGGACTGAAAAGGATCTACTCTTCTTGTCAGTTTCCTAAGCAGAATTGAAATAGATATGGCCGTGTGTGTAGGAAGCACAGTTCTTTTGTTCTTAGCAAGCTCTCTGTTCTGGCCCTATAGGAAACACAGTGGAGTAGAATAGTGCTCTTTTCCCAAAAGCAGAGTGTGTTTCTTGTAAGGCGAGCAAGCATTTGTTTCCCAGTCCTAAATGGAGTTGAATCACATGCATTTTTTGGTCCTATGAGCAAGCGTTGTTTTCTGGTAAGGAAAGTCACTATCTTGCTCCCATTGAAATACAGAGTGCAAATAGCACTCGCGTCTGTTACCAGCAAGTACAGTGTATTGGACTGAAGAGTAACTACTGTTCTTGTCAGTTTCCTAAGCAGAGGTGAACTAGATATGGCCCAAGGGTGTAGGAAGCACAGTTCTTTTGTTCTGAGCAAAATCACTGTTCTGGACCTATAGGAAACACAGTAGAGTAGATGAGTGGTCTTTTCTCAAAAGCAGAGTGTGTTTCTTGTAAGGCTAGCTTGCGTTTATTTCCTAGTTCTAAATGGAGTTGAATCACATGCAGTTTTTGGTCCTACGAGCAAGAGTTGTTTTCTGCTAAGGAAAGTCACTATTGCGCTCCCATTGCCATATACAGTGCAAACAGCATTTGTGTCTGTTCTAAGTATTTACAGTGTATTGGACTGAAGAGGAGCTACTCTGCTTGTCAGTTTCCTAAGCAGAGTTGAACTAGATATGGCCCGTGTGTGTAGGAAACACAGTTTTTTTGTTCTGAGCAAGCTCACTGTTCTGACCCTATAGGAAACACAGTGGAGTAGAAGAGTGCTCTTTTCCCAAAAGCAGAGTGTGTTTCTTGTAAGGTGAGCTAGCATTTGTTTCCCAGTCCTAAATGGAGTTGAATCACATGCAGTTTTTGGTCCTACGAGCAAGAGTTGTTTTCTGGTACAGAAAGTCACTATTGCACTCCCATTGCCATACATAGTGCAAATAGCACTCGCGTCTATTTCCAGCAAGTACAGTTTATTGGACTGAAGAGGAGCTACTGTTCTTGTCAGTTTCCTAAGCAGAGTTGAACTAGATATGGCCCGTGTGTGTAGGAAGCACAGTTCTTTTGTTCTGAGGAAGCTCACTGTTCGGACCCCATAGGAAACAAAGTAAAGTAGAAGAGTGCTCTTTTCTCAAAAGCAGAATGTGTTTCTTGTAAGGCGAGCTAGCGTTTGTTCCCCAGTCCTAAATGGAGTTGAATCACATGTATTTTCTGGTCCTACTATCAAGAGTTGTTTTCTGATAAGAAGAGTCACTATTGCGCTCCCATTGTCATACATAGTGCAAATAGCACTCGCGTCTATTTCCAGCAAGTACAGTTTATTGGACTGAAGAGGAGCTACTGTTCTTGTCAGTTTCCTAAGCAGAATTGAACTAGATATGGCCGTGGGTTTAGGAAGCACAGTTCTTTTGTTCTAAGCAAACTCACTCTACTGGCCCTATAGGAAAGACAATAGAGTAGAAGAGTGCTCTTTTCTCAAAAGCAGAGTGTGTTTCTTGTAAGGCGAGCTAGCGTTTATTTCCCAGTTCAAAATGGAGTTGAATCCCATGCAGTTTCTGGTCCTGCGAGCAAGAGTTGTATTCTGGTAAGAAGAGTGACTATAGTGCTCCCATTGCCATACACAGTGCAAATAGCACTCACGTCTGTTCCCAGCAAGTACAGTGTATTGGACTGAAGAGGAGCTACTGTTCCTGTCAGTTTCCTAAGCAGAGTTGAACTAGATATGGCCCGTGTGTGTAGGAAGCACAGTTCTTTTGTTCTGAACAAGCTCATTATTCGGACCCTATAGGAAACACAGTAGAGTAGAAGAGTGCTATTTTCTCAAAAGCAGAGTGTGTTTCTAGTAAGGCGAGCTAGCGTGTTGTTCACAGTCCTATATGGAGTTGAGTCACATGCAGTTTCTGGTCCTATGACCAAGAGTTGTTTTCTGGTAAGGAAAGTCACTATTACGCACCCATTGCCATATACAGTGCAAATAGCACTGGCGTCTGTTCCCAGCATGTAAGTGTATTGGACTGAAGAGGATCTACTGTTCTTGTCAGTTTCCTAAACAGAATTGAACTAGATATGGCCCGTGTGTGTAGGAAGCGCAGTTCTTTTGTTTTGAGCAAGCTCACTGTTCTGGCCCTATAGGAAACACAGTAGAGTAGAAGCGTGATCTTTTCTCAAAAGCAGAGTGTGTTTCTTGTAAGGCGAGCTTGCGTTTATTTCCCAGTCCTAAATGGAGTTGAATCACATGCAGTTTTTGGTCCTACAAGCAAGAGTTGTTTTCTGGTAAGGAAAGTCAGTATTGTGCTCCCATTGCCACACATAGTGCAAATAGCACTCGCGTCTATTTCTAGCAAGTACAGTGTATTGGACTGAAGAGGAGCTACTGTTCTTGTCAGTTTCCTAAGCAGAGTTGAACTAGATATGGCCCGTGTGTGTAGGAAGCAGAGTTCTTTTGTTCTGAGCAAGCTCACTGTTCTGGCCCTATAGGAAAGACAGTAGAGTAGAAGAGTGCTCTTTTCTCCAAAGCAGAGTGTGTTTCTTGTAAGGCGAGCTAGCGTTTGTTTCCCAGTCCTAAATGGAGTTGAATCACATGCAGTTTTTGGTCCTACAAGCAAGAGTTGTTTTCTGCTAAGGAAAGTCACTGTTGTGTTCCCATTGCCATACACAGTGCAAATAGCACTTGCGTCTGTTCTAAGCAAGTACAGTGTATTGACTGAAGAGGAGCTACTGTTCTTGTCAGTTTCCTAAGCAGAGTTGAAATCGATATGGCCGTTAGTGTAGGAAGCACAGTTCTTTTGTTCTGAACAAGCTCACTGTTTGGACCCCATAGGAAACAAAGTAGAGTAGAAGAGTGCTCTTTTCTCAAAAGCAGAATGAGTTTCTCGTAAGAGGAGCTAGCGCTTCTTTCCCAGTCCTAAATGGAGTTGAATCACATGCAGTTTCTGGTCCTACGAGCAAGAGTTGATTTCTGGTAAGAGGACTCTCTATTGCGCTCCCATTGTCATACACAGTGCAAATAGCAGTGGCGTCTGTTCCCAGCATGTACAGTGTATTGGACTGAAGAGGATCTACTGTTCTTGTCAGTTCCTAAGCAGAATTGAACTAGATATGGCCATGGGTGTAGGAAGCACAGTTCTTTTGTTCTGAGCAAGCTCACTCTTCTGGCCCTATTGGAAACACAGTAGAGTAGAAGAGTGCTCTTTTCTCAGAAGCAGAGGGTGTTTCTTGTAAGGCGAGCTATCGTTTGTTTCCCAGTCCTAAATGGAGTTAAATCACATGCAGTTTGTGGTCCTACGAGCAAGAGTTGTTTCTGGTAAGAAGAGTCACTATTGTGCTCCCAATGAAATACACAGGGCAAATAGCACTGGCGTCTGTTCCCAGCATGTACAGTGTATTGGACTGAAGAGGATCTACTGTTCTTGTCAGTTTCCTAAGCGGAGTTGAACTAGATATTGTCCCGTGTGTGTAGGAAGCACAGTTCTTTTGTTATGAGCAAGCTCACTGTTTTGGCCTTATAAGTAACACAGTAGAGTAGAAGAGTGCTCTTTTCTCAAAAGCAGAGTGTGTTTCTTGTAAGGCGAGCTAGCGTTTGTTTCCCAGTTTTAAATGGAATTGAGTCACATGCAGTTTGTGGTCCTAGGAGCACGAGTTGTTTCTGGTAAGAAGAGTCACTATTGTGCTCCCATTGTCATACACAGTGCAAATAGCACTGGCGTCTGTTCCCAGCAAGTCCAGTGTATTGGACTGAAGAGGATCTACTGTTCTTGTCAGTTTCCTAAGCAGAATTGAACTAGATATGCCCGTGTGTGTAGGAAGCACAGTTCTTTTGTTCTGAGCAAGTTCACTCTTCTGGCCCTATAGGAAACACAGTGTAGTAGAAGAGTGCTCCTTTCTCAAAAGCAGAGTGTGTTTATTGTAAGGCGAGCTAGCATTTGTTTCCCAGTCCTAAACGGAGTTGAATCACATGCAGTTTTTGGTCCTACAAGCAAGAGTTGTTTTCTGGTAAGGAAAGTCACTATTGTGCTCCCATTGCCACACATAGTGCAAATAGCACTCGCGTCTGTTTTCTCCAAGTACAGTGTATTGGACTGAAGAGGAGCTACTGTTCTTGTCAGTTTCCTAAGCAGAGTTGAACTAGATATGGCCCGTGTGTGTAGGAAGCACAGTTCTTTTGTTCTGAGCAAGCTCACTGTTCTGGCCCTATAAGAAAGACAGTAGAGTAGAAGAGTGCTCTTTTCTCAAAAGCAGAGTGTGTTTCTTGTAAGGCGAGCTAGCATTTGTTTCCCAGTCCTAAATGGAGTTGAATCACATGCAGTTTTTGGTCCTACGAGCAAGAGTTGTTTTCTGCTAAGGAAAGTCACTATTGTGCTCCCATTGCCATATACAGTGCAAATAGCATTTGTGTCTGTTCTAAGCAAGTACAGTGTATTGGACTGAAGAGGAGCTACTGTTCTTGTCATTTTCCTAAGCAGAGTTGAACTAGATATGGCCCGTGTGTGTAGAAAGCACAGTTCTTTTGTTATAAGCAAGCTCACTGTTCAAACCACATAGGAAACACAGTAGAGTAGAAGACTGCTCTCTTCTCAAAAGCAGAGTGTGTTTCTTGTAAGGCGAGCTGGCATTTGTTCCCAGTCTTAAATGGAGTTGAATCACATGCAGTTTCTGGTCCTACGACCAAGAGTTGTTTTCTGGTAAGAAGAGTCACTGTTGTGCTCCCATTGCCATACACAGTGCAAATAGCACTCGCGTCCGTTCCCAGCAAGTACAGTGTATTGGACTGAAGAGGAGCTACTGTTCTTGTCAGTTTCCTAAGCAGAGTTGAACTAGATATGGCCGGTGTTTGTAGGAAGCACAGTTCTTTTGTTCTGAGCAAGCTCACTGTTCTGGCCCTATAGGAAAGACAGTAGAGTAGAAGAGTGCTCTTTTCTCCAAAGCAGAGTGTGTTTCTTGTAAGGCGAGCTAGCGTTTGTTTCCCAGTCCTAAATGGAGTTGAATCACATGCATTTTCTGCTCCTACTAGCAATAGTTGTTTTCTGGTAAGAGGAGTCACTATTGCGCTCCCATTGTCATACACAGGGCAAATAGAACGGGAGTCTGTTCCCAGCATGTACAGTGTATTGGACTGAATAGGATCTACTGTTCTTGTCAGTTTCCTAAGCACAATTCAACTAGATATGGCCGGGTGTGTAGGAAGCACAGTTCTTTTGTTCTGAGCAAGCTCTCTGTTCTGGCCTTATAAAAAACACAGTGTAGTAGAAGAGTGCTCCGTTCTCAAAAGCAGAGTGTGTTTATTGTAAGGTGAGCTTGCATTTGTTTCCCAGTCCTAAATGGAGTTGAATCACATGCAGTTTTTGGTCCTAGGAGCAAGAGTTGTTTTCTGGTAAGGAAAGTCACTATTGCGCTCCCTTTGCCATAAAGAGTGCAAATAGCACTCCCGTCTGTTCCCAGCAAGTACAGTGTATTGGACTGAAGAGGATCTACTGTTCTTGTCAGTTTCCTAACAGAATTGAACTAGATATGGCCCGTGTGTGTACGAAGCACAGTTCTTTTGTTCTGAGCAAGCTCACTCTTCTGGCCCTATAGGAAAGACAGTAGAGTAGAAGAGTGCTCTTTTCTCAAAAGCAGAGTGTGTTTCTTGTAAGTCGATCTAGCATTTGTTTCGCAGTCCTAAAAGGAGTTGAGTCACATGCAGTTTGTGGTCCTATGAGCACGAGTTGTTTCTGGTAAAAAGAGTCACTATTGTGCTCCCATTTTCATACACAGTGCAAATAGCACTCGCGTCTGTTCCCAGCACTTACAGTGTATTGGACTGAAGAGGAGCTACTGTTCTTGTCATTTTCCTAAGCAGAGTTGAACTATATATGGCCCATGTGTGTAGGAAGCACAGTTCTTTTGTTCTGAGCAAGCTCACTGTTCGGACCCCATAGGAAACAAAGTAGAGTAGATGAGGGCTCTTTTCTCAAAAGCAGAATGTGTTTCTTGTAAGGCAAGCTAGCACTTGTTTCCCAGTCCTAAATGGAGTTGAATCACATGCAGTTTTTGGTCCTACGAGCAAGAGTTGTTTTCTGGTAAGGAAAGTCACTATTGCACTCCCATTGCCATACATAGTGCAAATAGCACTCGTGCCTATTTCCAGGAAGTACAGTTTATTGTACTGAAGAGGAGCTACTGTTCTTGTCAGTTTCCTAAGCAGAGTTGAACTAGATATGGCCCTTGTTTGTAGGAAGCACAGTTCTTTTGTTCTGAGCAAGCTCATTGTTTTGGCCTTATAAAAAACACAGTAGAGTAGAAGAGTGCTCTTTTCTCAAAAGCAGAGTGTGTTTCTTGTAAGTCGAGCTAGTGTTTGTTTCCCAGTCCTAAATGGAGTTTAGTCACATGCAGTTTGTGGTCCTACAAGCAAGAGTTGTTTTTGGTAAGAAGAGTCACTTTTGTGCTCCCATTGACATACACAGTGCAAATAGCACTCGCGTCTGTTCCCAGCAAGTACAGTGTATTGGACTGAAGAGGATCTACTGTTCTTGTCAGTTTCCTAAGCACTATTGAACTAGATATGGCCGTGTGTGTAGGAAGCACAGTTCCTTTGTCCTGAGCAAGCTCTCTGTTCTGGCCCTATAGGAAACACAGTGTAGTAGAAGAGTGCTCCTTTCTCAAAAGCAGAGTGTGTTTATTTTAAGGCGAGCTAGCCTTTGTTTCCCAGTCCTAAATGGAGTTGAATCACATGCAGTTTTTGGTCCTACGAGCAAGAGTTGTTTTCTTGTAAGGAAAGTCACTATTGTGCTCCCATTGGCACACATAGTGCAAAGAGCACTCGCGTCTAATTCCAGCAAGTACAGTGTATTGGACTGAAGAGGAGCTACTGTTCTTGTCAGTTTCCTAAGCAGAGTTGAACTAGATATGGCCCGTGTGTGTAGGAAGCACAGTTCTTTTGTTCTGAGCAAGCTCACTGTTCTGGCCCTATAAGAAAGACAGTAGAGTAGAAGAGTGCTCTTTTCTCAAAAGCAGAGTGTGTTTCTTGTAAGGCGAGCTAGCGTTTATTTTCCAGTTCTAAATGGAGTTGAATCACATGCAGATTTGGTCCTAAGAAGAAGAGTTGTTTTCTGCTAAGGAAAGTCACTATTGCGCTCCCATTGCCATATACAGTGCAAATAGCATTTGTGTCTGTTCTAAGCAAGTACAGTGTATTGGACTGAAGAGGAGCTACTGTCCTTGTCAGTGTCCTAAGCAGAGTTGAACTAGATGTGTCCCGTGTGTGTAGGAAGCACAGTTCTTTTGTTCTGAGAAAGCTCACTCTTGGGACCCAATAGGAAACACAGTAGAGTAGAAGAGTGCTCTTTTCTCAAAAGCAGAGCGTGTTACTTGTAAGGCGAGCTAGCGTTTGTTTCCCAGTCCTATATGGAGTTGCATCACATGCAGTTTCTGGTCCTAAGAGCAAGAGTTGTTCTCTGGTAAGAAGAGTCACTATTGCGCTCCCAATGTCATATACAGAGCAAATAGCACTGGCGTCGGTTCCCGGCATGTACAGTTTATTGGATTGAAGAGGAGCTACTGTTCTTATCAGTTTCCTAAGCAGAATTGAACTAGATATGGCCGTGTGTGTAGGAAGCACAGTTCTTTTGTTCTGAGCAAGCTCACTGTTCGGACCTCATAAAAAACACAATAGATTAGAAGAGTGCTCTTTTCTCAAAAACAGAGTGCGTTTCTTGTAAAGCAAGCTAGCGTTTGTTTCCCAGTCCTAAATGGAGTTGAATCACATGCAGTTTCTGTTCCTACGACCAAGAGTTGTTTTCTGGTAAGGAAAGTCACTATTGTGCTCCCATTGCCATACACAGTGCAAATAGCACTCGCGTGTGTTCCGAGCAAATACAGTGTATTGGACTGAAGAGGAGCTACTGTTCTTGTCAGTTTCCTAAGCAGAGTTGAACTAGATATGGCCCATGTGTGTAGGAAGCACAGTTCTTTTATTCTGAGCAAGCTCACTGTTCTTTCCCTATAGGAAACACAGTAAAGTAGAAGAGTGCTCTTTTCTCAAAAGCAGAGTGTGTTTCTTGTAAGGTTAGCTAGCGTTTGTTTCCCAGTCCTAAATGGAGTTGAATCACATGCAGTTATTGGTCCTATGAGCAAGAGGTGTTTTCTGGTAAGAAGAGTCACTATTGCGCTCCCATTGCCATACATAGTGCAAATAGCACGCCCGTCTATTTCCAGCAAGTACAGTGTATTGGACTGAAGAGGAGCTACTGTTCTTGTCAGTTTCCTAAGCAGAGTTGAACTAGATATGGCCCGTGTGTGTAGGAAGCACAGTTCTTTTGTTCTGAGCAAGCTGACTGTTCGGACCCCTTAGGAAACAAAGTAGATTAGAAGAGTGCTCTTTTCTCAAAAGCAGAATGTGTTTCTTGTAAGGCTAGCTAGCGTTTGTTTCCCAGTCCTAAATGGAGTTGAATCCCATGCAGTTCCTGGTCCTACGAGCAAGAGTTGTTTTCTGGTAAGAAGAGTCTTTATTGTGCTCCCATTGTCATACACAGTGCAAATAGCACTGGCGTCTGTTCCCAGCATGTACAGTGTATTGGACTGAAGAGGATCTACTGTTCTTGTCAGTTTACTAGCAGAATTGAGCTAGATATGGCACGTGTGTGTAGGAAGCACAGTTCTTTTGTTCTGGGCAAGCTCACTCTTCTGGCCCTATAGGAAACACAGTAGAGTAGAAGAGTGTTCTTTTCTCCAAAGCAGAGTGTGTTTCTTGTAAGGCTTGCTAGCGTTTGTTTCCCAGTCCTAAATGGAGTTGAATCACATGCATTTTCTGGTCCTACAAGCAAGAGTTGTTTTCTGGTAAGAAGAGTCACTATTGCGCTCCCATTGTCATACACAGTGCAAATAGCACTAGTGTCTATTCCTAGCATGTGCAGTGTATTGGACTGAAGAGGAGCTACTGTTCTTGTCAGTTTCCTAAGCAGAATTGAACTAGATATGGCCGTGGGTGTAGGAAGCACAGTTCTTTTGTTCTGAGCAAGCTCACTCTTTTGGCCCTATAGGAAACACAGTAGAGTAGAAGAGTGCTCTTTTCTCAAAAGGAGAGTGTGTTTCTTGTAAGGCGAGCTTGTGTTTATTTCCCAGTTCTAATGGAGTTGAATCACATGCAGTTTTCGGTCCTATGAGCAAGAGTTGTTTTCTGCTAAGGAAAGTCACTATTGCGCTCCCATTGCCAAATACAGTGCAAATAGCATTAGTGTCTGTTCTAAGCAAGTACAGTGTATTGGACTGAAGAGGAGCTACTGTTCTTGTCAGTTTCCTAAGCAGAGTTGAACTAGATATGACCCATCTGTGTAGGAAGCACAGTTCTTTTCTTCTGAGTAAGCTCACTGTTCTTTCCCTGATGGAAACACAGTAGAGTAGAAGAGTGCTCTTTTCTCAAAAGCAGAGTGTGTTTCTTGTAATGCGAGCTAGCGTTTGTTTCCCAGTCCTAAATGCCGTTGAATCACATGCAGTTTTTGGTCCTATGAGCAAGAGTTGTTTTCTGCTAAGGAAAGTCACTATTGCGCTCCCATTGCCATACACAGTGCAAATAGCACTCCCGTCTATTTCCAGCAAGTACAGTGTATTGGACTGAAGAGGAGCTACTCTTCTTGTCAGTTTCCTAAGCAGAGTTGAACTAGATATGGCCGTGTGTGTAGGAAGCACAGTTCTTTTGTTCTGAGCAAGCTCACTGTTTGGACCCCATAGGAAACACAGTAGAGTAGAAGAGAGCTCTTTTCTCAAAAGCAGAGTGTGTTTCTTGTAAGGCGAGCTAGAGTTTATTTCCCAGTTCTAAATGGAGTTGGATCACATGCAGTTTTTGGTCCTACGAGCAAGAGTTGTTTTCTGCTAAGGAAAGTCACTATTGCGCTCCCATTGCCATATACAGTGCAAATAGCATTTGTGTCTGTTCTAAGCAAGTACAGTGTATTGGACTGAAGAGGAGCTAATGTTCTTGTCAGTTTCCTAAGCAGAGGTGAACTAGATATGGCCCAAGTGTGTAGGAAGCACAGTTCTTTTGTTCTGAGCAAGCTCACTGTTCTTTCCCTATAGGAAACACAGTAGAGTAGAAGAGTGCTCTTTTCTCAATAGCAGAGTGTGTTTCTTGTAATGCGAGCTAGCATTTGTTTCCCAGTCCTAAATGGAGTTGAATCACATGCAGTTTTTGGTCCTATGAGCAAGAGTTGTTTTCTGGTAAGGAAAGTCACTATTGTGCTCCCATTGCCATACATAGTGCAAATAGCACTCCCGTCTATTTCCAGCAAGTACAGTGTATTGGACTGAAGAGGAGCTACTGTTCTTGTCAGTTTCCTAAGCAGAGTTGAACTAGATATGGCCCGTGTGTGTAGGAAGCACAGTTCTTTTGTTCTGAGCAAGCTCACTGTTTGGGACCCATAGGAAACACAGTAGATTAGAAGAGGGCTCTTTTGTCAAAAGCAGTGTTTGTTTCTTGTAAGGCGAGCTAGCGTTTGTTTCCCAGTCCTAAGGGAGTTGAATCACATGCATTTTCTGGTCTTACGAGCAAGAGTTGTTTTCTGGTAAGAAGAGTCACTATTGAGCTCCCATTGTCATACACAGGGCAAATAGCACTGGCTTCTTTTCCCAGCATTTACAGTATATTGGACTGAATAGGATCTACTGTTCTTGTCAGTTTCCTAAGCAGAATCGAACTAGATATGGCCGTGGGTGTAGGAAGCACAGTTCTTTTGTTCTGAGCAAGCTCACTGTTCTGGCCCTATAGGAAACACAATAGAGTAGAAGAGTGCTCTTTTCTCAAAAGCAGAGTATGTTTCCTGTAAGGCGAGCTAGTGTTTGAGTCCCAGTCCTAAATGGAGTTGAATCACATGCAGTTTCTGGTCCTACGAGCCTGAGTTGTTTTCTGGTAAAAAGAGTCACTATTGCGCTTCCAATGCCTTACACATTGCAAATAGCACTCGCGTCTGTTCCCAGCAAGTACAGTGTATTAGACTGAAGAGGAGCTACTGTTCTTGTCAGTTTCCTAAACAGAGTTGAACTAGATATGGCCCGTGTGTGTAGGAAGCACATTTCTTTTTTTCTGAGCAACCTCACTGTTTGGACCACATAGGAAACACAGTAGAGTAGAAGAGTGCTCTTTTCTCAAAAGCAGAGTGTGTTTCTTGTAAGGCTAGCTATTATTTGTTTCCCAGTCCTAAATGGAGTTGAATCACATGCATTTTCTGGTCCTACGAGCAAGAGTTGTTTTCTGGTAAGAAAAGTCACTATTGCACTCCCATTGTCATACACAGGGCAAATAGCACTGGTGTCTGTTCCCAGCATGTACAGTGTATTGGACTGAAGAGGATCTACTGTTCTTGTCAGTTTCGTAAGCAGAATTGAACTAGATATGGCCTGTGTGTGTAGGAAGCACAGTTCTTTTGTTCTGAGCAAGCTCACTGTTCTGGCCCTATCGAAAACACAGTAGAGTAGAAGAGTGATTTTTTTCTCAGAAGCAGAGTGTGTTTCTTGTAATGCGAGCTAGGGTTTGTTTCCCAGTCCTAAATGGATTTGAATCACATGCTGTTTCTGGTCCAACGACCAAGAGTTGTTTTCTGGTAAGAAGAGTCACTATTGTGTTCCCATTGTCATTCACAGGGCAAATAGCATTGGCGTCTGTTCCCAGCAAGTACAGTGTATTGGACTGAAGAGGATCTACTCTTCTTGTCAATTTCCTAAGCAGAAGTGAACTAGATATGGCCGTGTGTGCAGGAAGCACAGTTCTTTAGTTCTGAGCAAGCTCTCTGTTCTGGCCGTATAGGAAACACTGTGGAGTAGAAGAGTGCTCTTTTCTCAAAAGCAGAGTATGTTTCCTGTAAGGCGAGCTAGCGTTTGTTTCCCAGTCTTAAATGGAGTTGAATCACATGCATTTTCTGGTCCTACGAGCAAGAGTTGTTTTCTGGTAAAAAGAGTCACTATTGTGCTTCCATTGCCATACACAGTGCAAATAGCACTCGCGTCTGTTCCCAGCAAGTACAGTGTATTGGACTGAAGAGGAGCTACTGTTCTTGTCAGTTTCCTAAGCAGAGTTGAACTAGATATGGCCCGTGTGTGTAGGAAGCACATTTCTTTTTTTCTGAGCAACCTCACTGTTTGGACCCCATAGGAAACACAGTAGAGTAGAAGAGTGCTCTTTTCTCAAAAGCAGAGTGTGTTTCTTGTAAGGCGAGCTATTATTTGTTTCCCAGTCCTAAATGGAGTTGAATCACATGCATTTTCTGGTCCTACGAGCAAGAGTTGTTTTCTGGTAAGAAGAGTCACTATTGCACTCCCTTTGTCATACACAGGGCAAATAGCACTGGTGTCTGTTCCCAGCATGTACAG
This sequence comes from Peromyscus eremicus, assembly GCF_949786415.1. Lineage (NCBI taxonomy): Eukaryota > Metazoa > Chordata > Mammalia > Rodentia > Cricetidae > Peromyscus > Peromyscus eremicus. The sequence goes on along the minus strand of NW_026734982.1, from coordinate 25,788 downwards.
TGTATTGGACTGAAGAGGATCTACTGTTCTTGTCAGTTTCCTAAGCAGAATCGAACTAGATATGGCCGTGGGTGTAGGAAGCACAGTTCTTTTGTTCTGAGCAAGCTCACTGTTCTGGCCCTATAGGAAACACAATAGAGTAGAAGAGTGCTCTTTTCTCAAAAGCAGAGTATGTTTCCTGTAAGGCGAGCTAGTGTTTGTTTCCCAGTCCTAAATGGAGTTGAATCACATGCAGTTTCTGGTCCTACGAGCAAAAGTTGTTTTCTGGTAAAAAGAGTCACTATTGCGCTTCCATTGCCATACACAGTGCAAATAGCACTCGCGTCTGTTCCCAGCAAGTACAGTGTATTGGACTGAAGAGGAGCTACTGTTCTTGTCAGTTTCCTAAGCAGAGTTGAACTAGATATGGCCCGTGTGTGTAGGAAGCACATTTCTTTTTTTCTGAGCAACCTCACTGTTTGGACCCCATAGGAAACACAGTAGAGTAGAAGAGTGCTCTTTTCTCAAAAGCAGAGTGTGTTTCTTGTAAGGCGAGCCAGCGTTTGTTTCCCAGTCCTAAATGGAGTTGAATCCCATGCAGTTTCTGGTCCTACGACCAAGAGTTTTTTTCTGGTAAGAAGAGTCACTATTGTGCTCCCATTGCCATATACAGTGCAAATAGCACTTGCGTCTGTACTAAGCAAGTACAGTGTATTGACTGAAGAGGAGCTACTGTTCTTGTCAGTTTCCTAAGCAGAGTTGAACTAGATATGGCCCGTGTGTGTAGGAAGCACAGTTCTTTTGTTCTGAGCAAGCTCACTGTTCGGACCGCATAGGAAACACAGTAGAGTTGAAGAGTGCTCTTTTCTCAAAAGCAGAGTGTGTTTCTTGCAATGCGAGCTGTTGTTTGTTTCCCAGTCAGAAATGGAGTTGAATCCCATGCAGTTTCTGGTCCTACGAGCAAGAGATGTTTTCTGGTAAGGAAAGTCACTGAAGCGCTCCCATTGCCATACACAGTGCAAATAGCACTCGCATCTGTTCCCAGCAAGTACAGAGTATTGGACTGAAGAGGATGTACTGTTCTTGTCAGTTTCCTAAGCAGAATTGAACTAGATATGGCCGTGTGTGTAGGAAGCACAGTTCTTTTGTTCTGAGCAAGCTCACTGTTCGGACCCCATAGGAAACACAGTAGAGTAGAAGAGTGCTCTTTTTTCAAAAGCAGCGTGTGTTTCCTGTAAGGCGAGCTATTATTTGTTTCCCAGTCCTATATGGAGTTGAGTCACATGCAGTTTCTGGTCCTATGAGCAAGAGTTGTTTTCTGGTAGGAAGAGTCACTATTGTGTTCCCATTGTCATACACAGAGCAAATAGCCCTGGTGTCGGTTCCCAGCATGTACAGTGTATTGGACTGAAGAGGATCTACTGTTCTTGTCAGTTTCCTAACAGAATTGAACTAGATATGGCCCGTGTGTGTACGAAGCACAGTTCTTTTGTTCTGAGCAAGCTCACTCTTCTGGCCCTATAGGAAAGACAGTAGAGTAGAAGAGTGCTCTTTTCTCAAAAGCAGAGTGTGTTTCTTGTAAGTCGATCTAGCATTTGTTTCGCAGTCCTAAAAGGAGTTGAGTCACATGCAGTTTGTGGTCCTATGAGCACGAGTTGTTTCTGGTAAAAAGAGTCACTATTGTGCTCCCATTTTCATACACAGTGCAAATAGCACTCGCGTCTGTTCCCAGCACTTACAGTGTATTGGACTGAAGAGGAGCTACTGTTCTTGTCATTTTCCTAAGCAGAGTTGAACTATATATGGCCCATGTGTGTAGGAAGCACAGTTCTTTTGTTCTGAGCAAGCTCACTGTTCGGACCCCATAGGAAACAAAGTAGAGTAGATGAGGGCTCTTTTCTCAAAAGCAGAATGTGTTTCTTGTAAGGCAAGCTAGCACTTGTTTCCCAGTCCTAAATGGAGTTGAATCACATGCAGTTTTTGGTCCTACGAGCAAGAGTTGTTTTCTGGTAAGGAAAGTCACTATTGCACTCCCATTGCCATACATAGTGCAAATAGCACTCGTGCCTATTTCCAGGAAGTACAGTTTATTGTACTGAAGAGGAGCTACTGTTCTTGTCAGTTTCCTAAGCAGAGTTGAACTAGATATGGCCCTTGTTTGTAGGAAGCACAGTTCTTTTGTTCTGAGCAAGCTCATTGTTTTGGCCTTATAAAAAACACAGTAGAGTAGAAGAGTGCTCTTTTCTCAAAAGCAGAGTGTGTTTCTTGTAAGTCGAGCTAGTGTTTGTTTCCCAGTCCTAAATGGAGTTTAGTCACATGCAGTTTGTGGTCCTACAAGCAAGAGTTGTTTTTGGTAAGAAGAGTCACTTTTGTGCTCCCATTGACATACACAGTGCAAATAGCACTCGCGTCTGTTCCCAGCAAGTACAGTGTATTGGACTGAAGAGGATCTACTGTTCTTGTCAGTTTCCTAAGCACTATTGAACTAGATATGGCCGTGTGTGTAGGAAGCACAGTTCCTTTGTCCTGAGCAAGCTCTCTGTTCTGGCCCTATAGGAAACACAGTGTAGTAGAAGAGTGCTCCTTTCTCAAAAGCAGAGTGTGTTTATTTTAAGGCGAGCTAGCCTTTGTTTCCCAGTCCTAAATGGAGTTGAATCACATGCAGTTTTTGGTCCTACGAGCAAGAGTTGTTTTCTTGTAAGGAAAGTCACTATTGTGCTCCCATTGGCACACATAGTGCAAAGAGCACTCGCGTCTAATTCCAGCAAGTACAGTGTATTGGACTGAAGAGGAGCTACTGTTCTTGTCAGTTTCCTAAGCAGAGTTGAACTAGATATGGCCCGTGTGTGTAGGAAGCACAGTTCTTTTGTTCTGAGCAAGCTCACTGTTCTGGCCCTATAAGAAAGACAGTAGAGTAGAAGAGTGCTCTTTTCTCAAAAGCAGAGTGTGTTTCTTGTAAGGCGAGCTAGCGTTTATTTTCCAGTTCTAAATGGAGTTGAATCACATGCAGATTTGGTCCTAAGAAGAAGAGTTGTTTTCTGCTAAGGAAAGTCACTATTGCGCTCCCATTGCCATATACAGTGCAAATAGCATTTGTGTCTGTTCTAAGCAAGTACAGTGTATTGGACTGAAGAGGAGCTACTGTCCTTGTCAGTGTCCTAAGCAGAGTTGAACTAGATGTGTCCCGTGTGTGTAGGAAGCACAGTTCTTTTGTTCTGAGAAAGCTCACTCTTGGGACCCAATAGGAAACACAGTAGAGTAGAAGAGTGCTCTTTTCTCAAAAGCAGAGCGTGTTACTTGTAAGGCGAGCTAGCGTTTGTTTCCCAGTCCTATATGGAGTTGCATCACATGCAGTTTCTGGTCCTAAGAGCAAGAGTTGTTCTCTGGTAAGAAGAGTCACTATTGCGCTCCCAATGTCATATACAGAGCAAATAGCACTGGCGTCGGTTCCCGGCATGTACAGTTTATTGGATTGAAGAGGAGCTACTGTTCTTATCAGTTTCCTAAGCAGAATTGAACTAGATATGGCCGTGTGTGTAGGAAGCACAGTTCTTTTGTTCTGAGCAAGCTCACTGTTCGGACCTCATAAAAAACACAATAGATTAGAAGAGTGCTCTTTTCTCAAAAACAGAGTGCGTTTCTTGTAAAGCAAGCTAGCGTTTGTTTCCCAGTCCTAAATGGAGTTGAATCACATGCAGTTTCTGTTCCTACGACCAAGAGTTGTTTTCTGGTAAGGAAAGTCACTATTGTGCTCCCATTGCCATACACAGTGCAAATAGCACTCGCGTGTGTTCCGAGCAAATACAGTGTATTGGACTGAAGAGGAGCTACTGTTCTTGTCAGTTTCCTAAGCAGAGTTGAACTAGATATGGCCCATGTGTGTAGGAAGCACAGTTCTTTTATTCTGAGCAAGCTCACTGTTCTTTCCCTATAGGAAACACAGTAAAGTAGAAGAGTGCTCTTTTCTCAAAAGCAGAGTGTGTTTCTTGTAAGGTGAGCTAGCGTTTGTTTCCCAGTCCTAAATGGAGTTGAATCACATGCAGTTATTGGTCCTATGAGCAAGAGGTGTTTTCTGGTAAGAAGAGTCACTATTGCGCTCCCATTGCCATACATAGTGCAAATAGCACGCCCGTCTATTTCCAGCAAGTACAGTGTATTGGACTGAAGAGGAGCTACTGTTCTTGTCAGTTTCCTAAGCAGAGTTGAACTAGATATGGCCCGTGTGTGTAGGAAGCACAGTTCTTTTGTTCTGAGCAAGCTGACTGTTCGGACCCCTTAGGAAACAAAGTAGATTAGAAGAGTGCTCTTTTCTCAAAAGCAGAATGTGTTTCTTGTAAGGCTAGCTAGCGTTTGTTTCCCAGTCCTAAATGGAGTTGAATCCCATGCAGTTCCTGGTCCTACGAGCAAGAGTTGTTTTCTGGTAAGAAGAGTCTTTATTGTGCTCCCATTGTCATACACAGTGCAAATAGCACTGGCGTCTGTTCCCAGCATGTACAGTGTATTGGACTGAAGAGGATCTACTGTTCTTGTCAGTTTACTAGCAGAATTGAACTAGATATGGCACGTGTGTGTAGGAAGCACAGTTCTTTTGTTCTGGGCAAGCTCACTCTTCTGGCCCTATAGGAAACACAGTAGAGTAGAAGAGTGTTCTTTTCTCCAAAGCAGAGTGTGTTTCTTGTAAGGCTTGCTAGCGTTTGTTTCCCAGTCCTAAATGGAGTTGAATCACATGCATTTTCTGGTCCTACAAGCAAGAGTTGTTTTCTGGTAAGAAGAGTCACTATTGCGCTCCCATTGTCATACACAGTGCAAATAGCACTAGTGTCTATTCCTAGCATGTGCAGTGTATTGGACTGAAGAGGAGCTACTGTTCTTGTCAGTTTCCTAAGCAGAATTGAACTAGATATGGCCGTGGGTGTAGGAAGCACAGTTCTTTTGTTCTGAGCAAGCTCACTCTTTTGGCCCTATAGGAAACACAGTAGAGTAGAAGAGTGCTCTTTTCTCAAAAGGAGAGTGTGTTTCTTGTAAGGCGAGCTTGTGTTTATTTCCCAGTTCTAATGGAGTTGAATCACATGCAGTTTTCGGTCCTACGAGCAAGAGTTGTTTTCTGCTAAGGAAAGTCACTATTGCGCTCCCATTGCCAAATACAGTGCAAATAGCATTAGTGTCTGTTCTAAGCAAGTACAGTGTATTGGACTGAAGAGGAGCTACTGTTCTTGTCAGTTTCCTAAGCAGAGTTGAACTAGATATGACCCATCTGTGTAGGAAGCACAGTTCTTTTCTTCTGAGTAAGCTCACTGTTCTTTCCCTGATGGAAACACAGTAGAGTAGAAGAGTGCTCTTTTCTCAAAAGCAGAGTGTGTTTCTTGTAATGCGAGCTAGCGTTTGTTTCCCAGTCCTAAATGCCGTTGAATCACATGCAGTTTTTGGTCCTATGAGCAAGAGTTGTTTTCTGCTAAGGAAAGTCACTATTGCGCTCCCATTGCCATACACAGTGCAAATAGCACTCCCGTCTATTTCCAGCAAGTACAGTGTATTGGACTGAAGAGGAGCTACTCTTCTTGTCAGTTTCCTAAGCAGAGTTGAACTAGATATGGCCGTGTGTGTAGGAAGCACAGTTCTTTTGTTCTGAGCAAGCTCACTGTTTGGACCCCATAGGAAACACAGTAGAGTAGAAGAGAGCTCTTTTCTCAAAAGCAGAGTGTGTTTCTTGTAAGGCGAGCTAGAGTTTATTTCCCAGTTCTAAATGGAGTTGAATCACATGCAGTTTTTGGTCCTACGAGCAAGAGTTGTTTTCTGCTAAGGAAAGTCACTATTGCGCTCCCATTGCCATATACAGTGCAAATAGCATTTGTGTCTGTTCTAAGCAAGTACAGTGTATTGGACTGAAGAGGAGCTAATGTTCTTGTCAGTTTCCTAAGCAGAGGTGAACTAGATATGGCCCAAGTGTGTAGGAAGCACAGTTCTTTTGTTCTGAGCAAGCTCACTGTTCTTTCCCTATAGGAAACACAGTAGAGTAGAAGAGTGCTCTTTTCTCAATAGCAGAGTGTGTTTCTTGTAATGCGAGCTAGCATTTGTTTCCCAGTCCTAAATGGAGTTGAATCACATGCAGTTTTTGGTCCTATGAGCAAGAGTTGTTTTCTGGTAAGGAAAGTCACTATTGTGCTCCCATTGCCATACATAGTGCAAATAGCACTCCCGTCTATTTCCAGCAAGTACAGTGTATTGGACTGAAGAGGAGCTACTGTTCTTGTCAGTTTCCTAAGCAGAGTTGAACTAGATATGGCCCGTGTGTGTAGGAAGCACAGTTCTTTTGTTCTGAGCAAGCTCACTGTTTGGGCCCCATAGGAAACACAGTAGATTAGAAGAGGGCTCTTTTGTCAAAAGCAGTGTTTGTTTCTTGTAAGGCGAGCTAGCGTTTGTTTCCCAGTCCTAAGGGAGTTGAATCACATGCATTTTCTGGTCTTACGAGCAAGAGTTGTTTTCTGGTAAGAAGAGTCACTATTGAGCTCCCATTGTCATACACAGGGCAAATAGCACTGGCTTCTTTTCCCAGCATTTACAGTATATTGGACTGAATAGGATCTACTGTTCTTGTCAGTTTCCTAAGCAGAATCGAACTAGATATGGCCGTGGGTGTAGGAAGCACAGTTCTTTTGTTCTGAGCAAGCTCACTGTTCTGGCCCTATAGGAAACACAATAGAGTAGAAGAGTGCTCTTTTCTCAAAAGCAGAGTATGTTTCCTGTAAGGCGAGCTAGTGTTTGAGTCCCAGTCCTAAATGGAGTTGAATCACATGCAGTTTCTGGTCCTACGAGCCTGAGTTGTTTTCTGGTAAAAAGAGTCACTATTGCGCTTCCAATGCCATACACATTGCAAATAGCACTCGCGTCTGTTCCCAGCAAGTACAGTGTATTAGACTGAAGAGGAGCTACTGTTCTTGTCAGTTTCCTAAACAGAGTTGAACTAGATATGGCCCGTGTGTGTAGGAAGCACATTTCTTTTTTTCTGAGCAACCTCACTGTTTGGACCACATAGGAAACACAGTAGAGTAGAAGAGTGCTCTTTTCTCAAAAGCAGAGTGTGTTTCTTGTAAGGCTAGCTATTATTTGTTTCCCAGTCCTAAATGGAGTTGAATCACATGCATTTTCTGGTCCTACGAGCAAGAGTTGTTTTCTGGTAAGAAAAGTCACTATTGCACTCCCATTGTCATACACAGGGCAAATAGCACTGGTGTCTGTTCCCAGCATGTACAGTGTATTGGACTGAAGAGGATCTACTGTTCTTGTCAGTTTCCTAAGCAGAATTGAACTAGATATGGCCTGTGTGTGTAGGAAGCACAGTTCTTTTGTTCTGAGCAAGCTCACTGTTCTGGCCCTATCGAAAACACAGTAGAGTAGAAGAGTGATTTTTTTCTCAGAAGCAGAGTGTGTTTCTTGTAATGCGAGCTAGGGTTTGTTTCCCAGTCCTAAATGGATTTGAATCACATGCTGTTTCTGGTCCAACGACCAAGAGTTGTTTTCTGGTAAGAAGAGTCACTATTGTGTTCCCATTGTCATTCACAGGGCAAATAGCATTGGCGTCTGTTCCCAGCAAGTACAGTGTATTGGACTGAAGAGGATCTACTCTTCTTGTCAATTTCCTAAGCAGAAGTGAACTAGATATGGCCGTGTGTGCAGGAAGCACAGTTCTTTAGTTCTGAGCAAGCTCTCTGTTCTGGCCGTATAGGAAACACTGTGGAGTAGAAGAGTGCTCTTTTCTCAAAAGCAGAGTATGTTTCCTGTAAGGCGAGCTAGCGTTTGTTTCCCAGTCTTAAATGGAGTTGAATCACATGCATTTTCTGGTCCTACGAGCAAGAGTTGTTTTCTGGTAAAAAGAGTCACTATTGTGCTTCCATTGCCATACACAGTGCAAATAGCACTCGCGTCTGTTCCCAGCAAGTACAGTGTATTGGACTGAAGAGGAGCTACTGTTCTTGTCAGTTTCCTAAGCAGAGTTGAACTAGATATGGCCCGTGTGTGTAGGAAGCACATTTCTTTTTTTCTGAGCAACCTCACTGTTTGGACCCCATAGGAAACACAGTAGAGTAGAAGAGTGCTCTTTTCTCAAAAGCAGAGTGTGTTTCTTGTAAGGCGAGCTATTATTTGTTTCCCAGTCCTAAATGGAGTTGAATCACATGCATTTTCTGGTCCTACGAGCAAGAGTTGTTTTCTGGTAAGAAGAGTCACTATTGCACTCCCTTTGTCATACACAGGGCAAATAGCACTGGTGTCTGTTCCCAGCATGTACAGTGTATTGGACTGAAGAGGATCTACTGTTCTTGTCAGTTTCCTAAGCAGAATCGAACTAGATATGGCCGTGGGTGTAGGAAGCACAGTTCTTTTGTTCTGAGCAAGCTCACTGTTCTGGCCCTATAGGAAACACAATAGAGTAGAAGAGTGCTCTTTTCTCAAAAGCAGAGTATGTTTCCTGTAAGGCGAGCTAGTGTTTGTTTCCCAGTCCTAAATGGAGTTGAATCACATGCAGTTTCTGGTCCTACGAGCAAAAGTTGTTTTCTGGTAAAAAGAGTCACTATTGCGCTTCCATTGCCATACACAGTGCAAATAGCACTCGCGTCTGTTCCCAGCAAGTACAGTGTATTGGACTGAAGAGGAGCTACTGTTCTTGTCAGTTTCCTAAGCAGAGTTGAACTAGATATGGCCCGTGTGTGTAGGAAGCACATTTCTTTTTTTCTGAGCAACCTCACTGTTTGGACCCCATAGGAAACACAGTAGAGTAGAAGAGTGCTCTTTTCTCAAAAGCAGAGTGTGTTTCTTGTAAGGCGAGCCAGCGTTTGTTTCCCAGTCCTAAATGGAGTTGAATCCCATGCAGTTTCTGGTCCTACGACCAAGAGTTTTTTTCTGGTAAGAAGAGTCACTATTGTGCTCCCATTGCCATATACAGTGCAAATAGCACTTGCGTCTGTACTAAGCAAGTACAGTGTATTGACTGAAGAGGAGCTACTGTTCTTGTCAGTTTCCTAAGCAGAGTTGAACTAGATATGGCCCGTGTGTGTAGGAAGCACAGTTCTTTTGTTCTGAGCAAGCTCACTGTTCGGACCCCATAGGAAACACAGTGGAGTTGAAGAGTGCTCTTTTCTCAAAAGCAGAGTGTGTTTCTTGCAATGCGAGCTGTTGTTTGTTTCCCAGTCAGAAATGGAGTTGAATCCCATGCAGTTTCTGGTCCTACGAGCAAGAGATGTTTTCTGGTAAGGAAAGTCACTGAAGCGCTCCCATTGCCATACACAGTGCAAATAGCACTCGCATCTGTTCCCAGCAAGTACAGAGTATTGGACTGAAGAGGATGTACTGTTCTTGTCAGTTTCCTAAGCAGAATTGAACTAGATATGGCCGTGTGTGTAGGAAGCACAGTTCTTTTGTTTGAACAAGCTCACTGTTCGGACCCCATAGGAAACACAGTAGAGTAGAAGAGTGCTCTTTTTTCAAAAGCAGCGTGTGTTTCCTGTAAGGCGAGCTATTATTTGTTTCCCAGTCCTATATGGAGTTGAGTCACATGCAGTTTCTGGTCCTATGAGCAAGAGTTGTTTTCTGGTAGGAAGAGTCACTATTGTGTTCCCATTGTCATACACAGAGCAAATAGCCCTGGTGTCGGTTCCCAGCATGTACAGTGTATTGGACTGAAGAGGATCTACGGTTCTTGTCAGTTTCCTAAGCAGAATTGTACTAGATATGGCCATGTGCGTAGGAAGCACAGTTCTTTTGTTCTGAGCAAGCTCACTGTTCGGACCCCATAAAAAAGACAGTAGAGTAGGAGTGCTCTTTTCTCAAAAGCAGAGTGTGTTTCTTGTAAGGCGAGCTAGCGTTTGTTTCCCAGTCCTAAATGAAGTTGAATCACATGCAGTTTCTGGTCCTAGGACGAAGAGTTGTTTTCTGGTAAGGAAAGTCACTATTGCGCTCCCTTTGCCATACACAGTGCAAATAGCACTCGCGTGTGTTCCCATCAAGTACAGTGTATTGGACTGAAGAGGATCTTCTGTTCTTGCCAGTTTCCTAAGCAGAGTTGAACTAGATATGGCCCGTGTGTGTAGGAAGCACAGTTCTTTTGTTCTGAGCAAGCTTACTGTTTGGACCCCATAGGAAACACAGTAGAGTAGTAGAGTGCTCTTTTCTCCAAAGCAGAGTGTGTTTCTTGTAAGGCGAGCTAGCGTTTGTTTCCCAGTCCTAAATGGAGTTGAATCACATGCAGTTTCTGGTCCTACAAGCAAGAGTTGTTTTCTGGTAAGAAGAATCACTATTGCGCTCCCATTGTCATACACAGGGCAAATAGCACTGGCATCTGTTCCCAGCATGTACAGTGTATTGGACTGAAGAGGATCTACTGTTCTTGTCAGTTTCCTAAGCAGAGTTGAACTAGATATGGCCCGTGTGTGTAGGAAGCACAGTTCTTTTGTTCTGAGCAAGCTCACTGTTCGGACCCTATAGGAAACACAGTAGAGTAGAAGAGTGCTCTTTTCTCAAAAGCAGAGTGTGTTTCTTGTAAGGCGAGCTAGCGTTTGTTTTCCAGTCCTAAATGGAGTTTAATCCCACGCATTTTGTGGTCCTACAAGCAAGAGTTGTTTTCTGGTAAGAAGAGTCACTATTGTGCTCCCATTGCCATACACAGTGCAAATAGCACTCGGTTCTGTTCCCAGCAAGTCCAGTGTATTGGACTGAAGAGGAGCTACTGTTCTTGTCAGTTACGTAAGAAGAGTTGAACTAGATATGGCCCGTGTGTGTAGGAAGCACAGTTCTTTTGTTCTGAGCAAGTGCACTGTTCTTTCCCTATAGGAAACACAGTAGAGTAGAAGAGAGCTCTTTTCTCAAAAACAGAGTGTGTTTCTTGTAATGCGAGCTAGGGTTTGTTTCCCAGTCCTAAATGGATTTGAATCACATGCAGTTTCTGGTCCAACGACCAAGAGTTGTTTTCTGGTAAGAAGAGTCACTATTGTGCTCCCATTGTCATTCACAGGGCAAATAGCATTGGCGTCTGTTCCCAAAATGTACAGTGTATTGGACTGAAGAGGATCTACTGGTCTTGTCAGTTTCCTAAGCAGAATTGAACTAGATATGGCCGTGTTTGTAGGAAGCACAGTTCTTTTGTTCTGAGCAAGTTCACTGTTCAGACCCCATAGAAAACACAGTAGAGTAGAAGAGTGCTCTTTTCTCAAAAGCAGAGTGCGTTTCTTGTAAGGCGAGCTAGCGTTTGTTTCCCAATCCTAAATGGAGTTGAGTCACATGCATTTGTGTTCCTAAGAGCAAGAGTTGTTTTCTGGTAAGAACAGTCACTATTGTGCTCCCATTTCCATACACAGTGCTGATAGCACTCGCGTGTGTTCCCAGCAAGTACAGTGTATTGGACTGAAGAGGATCTACTCTTCTTGTCAATTTCCTAAGCAGAATTGAACTAGATATGGCCGTGTGTGCAGGAAGCACAGTTCTTTTGTTCTGAGCAAGCTCTCTGTTCTGGCCCTATAGGAAACACTGTGGAGTAGAAGAGTGCTCTTTTCTCAAAAGCAGAGTATGTTTCCTGTAAGGCGAGCTAGCGTTTGTTTCCCAGTCCTAAATGGAGTTGAATCACATGCATTTTCTGGTCCTACGAGCAAGAGTTGTTTTCTGGTAAGAAGAGTCACTATTGCACTCCCATTGTCATACACAGGGCAAATAGCACTGGTGTCTGTTCCCAGCATGTACAGTGTATTGGACTGAAGAGGATCTACTGTTCTTGTCAGTTTCCTAAGCAGAATCGAACTACATATGGCCGTGGGTGTAGGAAGCACAGTTCTTTTGTTCTGAGCAACCTCACTGTTCTGGCCCTATAGGAAACACAATAGAGTAGAAGAGTGCTCTTTTCTCAAAAGCAGAGTATGTTTCCTGTAAGGCGAGCTAGTGTTTGTTTCCCAGTCCTAAATGGAGTTGAATCACATGCATTTCTGGTCCTACGAGCAAGAATTGTTTTCTGGTAAAAAGAGTCACTATTGCGCTTCCATTGCCATACACAGTGCAAATAGCATTGGCGTCTCTTACCAGCAAGTACAGTGTATTGGACTGAAGAGGAGCTACTGTTCTTGTCAGTTTCCTAAGCAGAGTTGAACTAGATATGGCCCGTGTGTGTAGGAAGCACATTTCTTTTTTTCTGAGCAACCTCACTGTTTGGACCCCATAGGAAACACAGTAGAGTAGAAGAGTGCTCTTTTCTCAAAAGCAGAGTGTGTTTCTTGTAAGGCGAGCCAGCGTTTGTTTCCCAGTCCTAAATGGAGTTGAATCCCATGCAGTTTCTGGTCCTACGACCAAGAGTTGTTTTCTGGTAAGAAGAGTCACTATTGTGCTCCCATTGCCATATACAGTGCAAATAGCACTTGCGTCTGTACTAAGCAAGTACAGTGTATTGACTGAAGAGGAGCTACTGTTCTTGTCAGTTTCCTAAGCAGAGTTGAACTAGATATGGCCCGTGTGTGTAGGAAGCACAGTTCTTTTGTTCTGAGCAAGCTCACTGTTCGGACCCCATAGGAAACACAGTGGAGTTGAAGAGTGCTCTTTTCTCAAAAGCAGAGTGTGTTTCTTGCAATGCGAGCTGTTGTTTGTTTCCCAGTCAGAAATGGAGTTGAATCCCATGCAGTTTCTGGTCCTACGAGCAAGAGATGTTTTCTGGTAAGGAAAGTCACTGAAGTGCTCCCATTGCCATACACAGTGCAAATAGCACTCGCATCTGTTCCCAGCAAGTACAGAGTATTGGACTGAAGAGGATGTACTGTTCTTGCCAGTTTCCTAAGCAGAATTAAACTAGATATGGCCGTGTGTGTAGGAAGCACAGTTCTTTTGTTTGAACAAGCTCACTGTTCGGACCCCATAGGAAACACAGTAGAGTAGAAGAGTGCTCTTTTTTCAAAAGCAGCGTGTGTTTCCTGTAAGGCGAGCTATTATTTGTTTCCCAGTCCTATATGGAGTTGAGTCACATGCAGTTTCTGGTCCTATGAGCAAGAGTTGTTTTCTGGTAGGAAGAGTCACTATTGTGTTCCCATTGTCATACACAGAGCAAATAGCCCTGGTGTCGGTTCCCAGCATGTACAGTGTATTGGACTGAAGAGGATCTACGGTTCTTGTCAGTTTCCTAAGCAGAATTGTACTAGATATGGCCATGTGCGTAGGAAGCACAGTTCTTTTGTTCTGAGCAAGCTCACTGTTCGGACCCCATAAAAAAGACAGTAGAGTAGGAGTGCTCTTTTCTCAAAAGCAGAGTGTGTTTCTTGTAAGGCGAGCTAGCGTTTGTTTCCCAGTCCTAAATGAAGTTGAATCACATGCAGTTTCTGGTCCTAGGACGAAGAGTTGTTTTCTGGTAAGGAAAGTCACTATTGCGCTCCCTTTGCCATACACAGTGCAAATAGCACTCGCGTGTGTTCCCATCAAGTACAGTGTATTGGACTGAAGAGGATCTTCTGTTCTTGCCAGTTTCCTAAGCAGAGTTGAACTAGATATGGCCCGTGTGTGTAGGAAGCACAGTTCTTTTGTTCTGAGCAAGCTTACTGTTTGGACCCCAAGGAAACACAGTAGAGTAGTAGAGTGCTCTTTTCTCCAAAGCAGAGTGTGTTTCTTGTAAGGCGAGCTAGCGTTTGTTTCCCAGTCCTAAATGGAGTTGAATCACATGCAGTTTCTGGTCCTACAAGCAAGAGTTGTTTTCTGGTAAGAAGAATCACTATTGCGCTCCCATTGTCATACACAGGGCAAATAGCACTGGCATCTGTTCCCAGCATGTACAGTGTATTGGACTGAAGAGGATCTACTGTTCTTGTCAGTTTCCTAAGCAGAGTTGAACTAGATATGGCCCGTGTGTGTAGGAAGCACAGTTCTTTTGTTCTGAGCAAGCTCACTGTTCGGACCCTATAGGAAACACAGTAGAGTAGAAGAGTGCTCTTTTCTCAAAAGCAGAGTGTGTTTCTTGTAAGGCGAGCTAGCGTTTGTTTTCCAGTCCTAAATGGAGTTGAATCCCACGCATTTTGTGGTCCTACAAGCAAGAGTTGTTTTCTGGTAAGAAGAGTCACTATTGTGCTCCCATTGCCATACACAGTGCAAATAGCACTCGGTTCTGTTCCCAGCAAGTCCAGTGTATTGGACTGAAGAGGAGCTACTGTTCTTGTCAGTTACGTAAGAAGAGTTGAACTAGATATGGCCCGTGTGTGTAGGAAGCACAGTTCTTTTGTTCTGAGCAAGTGCACTGTTCTTTCCCTATAGGAAACACAGTAGAGTAGAAGAGAGCTCTTTTCTCAAAAACAGAGTGTGTTTCTTGTAATGCGAGCTAGGGTTTGTTTCCCAGTCCTAAATGGATTTGAATCACATGCAGTTTCTGGTCCAACGACCAAGAGTTGTTTTCTGGTAAGAAGAGTCACTATTGTGCTCCCATTGTCATTCACAGGGCAAATAGCATTGGCGTCTGTTCCCAAAATGTACAGTGTATTGGACTGAAGAGGATCTACTGGTCTTGTCAGTTTCCTAAGCAGAATTGAACTAGATATGGCCGTGTTTGTAGGAAGCACAGTTCTTTTGTTCTGAGCAAGTTCACTGTTCAGACCCCATAGAAAACACAGTAGAGTAGAAGAGTGCTCTTTTCTCAAAAGCAGAGTGCTTTTCTTGTAAGGCGAGCTAGCGTTTGTTTCCCAATCCTAAATGGAGTTGAGTCACATGCATTTGTGGTCCTAAGAGCAAGAGTTGTTTTCTGGTAAGAACAGTCACTATTGTGCTCCCATTTCCATACACAGTGCTGATAGCACTCGCGTGTGTTCCCAGCAAGTACAGTGTATTGGACTGAAGAGGATCTACTCTTCTTGTCAATTTCCTAAGCAGAATTGAACTAGATATGGCCGTGTGTGCAGGAAGCACAGTTCTTTTGTTCTGAGCAAGCTCTCTGTTCTGGCCCTATAGGAAACACTGTGGAGTAGAAGAGTGCTCTTTTCTCAAAAGCAGAGTATGTTTCCTGTAAGGCGAGCTAGCGTTTGTTTCCCAGTCCTAAATGGAGTTGAATCACATGCATTTTCTGGTCCTACGAGCAAGAGTTGTTTTCTGGTAAGAAGAGTCACTATTGCACTCCCATTGTCATACACAGGGCAAATAGCACTGGTGTCTGTTCCCAGCATGTACAGTGTATTGGACTGAAGAGGATCTACTGTTCTTGTCAGTTTCCTAAGCAGAATCGAACTACATATGGCCGTGGGTGTAGGAAGCACAGTTCTTTTGTTCTGAGCAACCTCACTGTTCTGGCCCTATAGGAAACACAATAGAGTAGAAGAGTGCTCTTTTCTCAAAAGCAGAGTATGTTTCCTGTAAGGCGAGCTAGTGTTTGTTTCCCAGTCCTAAATGGAGTTGAATCACATGCATTTCTGGTCCTACGAGCAAGAGTTGTTTTCTGGTAAAAAGAGTCACTATTGCGCTTCCATTGCCATACACAGTGCAAATAGCATTGGCGTCTCTTACCAGCAAGTACAGTGTATTGGACTGAAGAGGAGCTACTGTTCTTGTCAGTTTCCTAAGCAGAGTTGAACTAGATATGGCCCGTGTGTGTAGGAAGCACATTTCTTTTTTTCTGAGCAACCTCACTGTTTGGACCCCATAGGAAACACAGTAGAGTAGAAGAGTGCTCTTTTCTCAAAAGCAGAGTGTGTTTCTTGTAAGGCGAGCCAGCGTTTGTTTCCCAGTCCTAAATGGAGTTGAATCCCATGCAGTTTCTGGTCCTACGACCAAGAGTTGTTTTCTGGTAAGAAGAGTCACTATTGTGCTCCCATTGCCATATACAGTGCAAATAGCACTTGCGTCTGTACTAAGCAAGTACAGTGTATTGACTGAAGAGGAGCTACTGTTCTTGTCAGTTTCCTAAGCAGAGTTGAACTAGATATGGCCCGTGTGTGTAGGAAGCACAGTTCTTTTGTTCTGAGCAAGCTCACTGTTCGGACCCCATAGGAAACACAGTGGAGTTGAAGAGTGCTCTTTTCTCAAAAGCAGAGTGTGTTTCTTGCAATGCGAGCTGTTGTTTGTTTCCCAGTCAGAAATGGAGTTGAATCCCATGCAGTTTCTGGTCCTATGAGCAAGAGATGTTTTCTGGTAAGGAAAGTCACTGAAGCGCTCCCATTGCCATACACAGTGCAAATAGCACTCGCATCTGTTCCCAGCAAGTACAGAGTATTGGACTGAAGAGGATGTACTGTTCTTGTCAGTTTCCTAAGCAGAATTGAACTAGATATGGCCGTGTGTGTAGGAAGCACAGTTCTTTTGTTTGAACAAGCTCACTGTTCGGACCCCATAGGAAACACAGTAGAGTAGAAGAGTGCTCTTTTTTCAAAAGCAGCGTGTGTTTCCTGTAAGGCGAGCTATTATTTGTTTCCCAGTCCTATATGGAGTTGAGTCACATGCAGTTTCTGGTCCTATGAGCAAGAGTTGTTTTCTGGTAGGAAGAGTCACTATTGTGTTCCCATTGTCATACACAGAGCAAATAGCCCTGGTGTCGGTTCCCAGCATGTACAGTGTATTGGACTGAAGAGGATCTACGGTTCTTGTCAGTTTCCTAAGCAGAATTGTACTAGATATGGCCATGTGCGTAGGAAGCACAGTTCTTTTGTTCTGAGCAAGCTCACTGTTCGGACCCCATAAAAAAGACAGTAGAGTAGGAGTGCTCTTTTCTCAAAAGCAGAGTGTGTTTCTTGTAAGGCGAGCTAGCGTTTGTTTCCCAGTCCTAAATGAAGTTGAATCACATGCAGTTTCTGGTCCTAGGACGAAGAGTTGTTTTCTGGTAAGGAAAGTCACTATTGCGCTCCCTTTGCCATACACAGTGCAAATAGCACTCGCGTGTGTTCCCATCAAGTACAGTGTATTGGACTGAAGAGGATCTTCTGTTCTTGCCAGTTTCCTAAGCAGAGTTGAACTAGATATGGCCCGTGTGTGTAGGAAGCACAGTTCTTTTGTTCTGAGCAAGCTTACTGTTTGGACCCCATAGGAAACACAGTAGAGTAGTAGAGTGCTCTTTTCTCCAAAGCAGAGTGTGTTTCTTGTAAGGCGAGCTAGCGTTTGTTTCCCAGTCCTAAATGGAGTTGAATCACATGCAGTTTCTGGTCCTACAAGCAAGAGTTGTTTTCTGGTAAGAAGAATCACTATTGCGCTCCCATTGTCATACACAGGGCAAATAGCACTGGCATCTGTTCCCAGCATGTACAGTGTATTGGACTGAAGAGGATCTACTGTTCTTGTCAGTTTCCTAAGCAGAGTTGAACTAGATATGACCCGTGTGTGTAGGAAGCACAGTTCTTTTGTTCTGAGCAAGCTCACTGTTCGGACCCTATAGGAAACACAGTAGAGTAGAAGAGTGCTCTTTTCTCAAAAGCAGAGTGTGTTTCTTGTAAGGCGAGCTAGCGTTTGTTTTCCAGTCCTAAATGGAGTTGAATCCCACGCATTTTGTGGTCCTACAAGCAAGAGTTGTTTTCTGGTAAGAAGAGTCACTATTGTGCTCCCATTGCCATACACAGTGCAAATAGCACTCGGTTCTGTTCCCAGCAAGTCCAGTGTATTGGACTGAAGAGGAGCTACTGTTCTTGTCAGTTACGTAAGAAGAGTTGAACTAGATATGGCCCGTGTGTGTAGGAAGCACAGTTCTTTTGTTCTGAGCAAGTGCACTGTTCTTTCCCTATAGGAAACACAGTAGAGTAGAAGAGAGCTCTTTTCTCAAAAACAGAGTGTGTTTCTTGTAATGCGAGCTAGGGTTTGTTTCCCAGTCCTAAATGGATTTGAATCACATGCAGTTTCTGGTCCAACGACCAAGAGTTGTTTTCTGGTAAGAAGAGTCACTATTGTGCTCCCTTTGTCATTCACAGGGCAAATAGCATTGGCGTCTGTTCCCAAAATGTACAGTGTATTGGACTGAAGAGGATCTACTGGTCTTGTCAGTTTCCTAAGCAGAATTGAACTAGATATGGCCGTGTTTGTAGGAAGCACAGTTCTTTTGTTCTGAGCAAGTTCACTGTTCAGACCCCATAGAAAACACAGTAGAGTAGAAGAGTGCTCTTTTCTCAAAAGCAGAGTGCGTTTCTTGTAAGGCGAGCTAGCGTTTGTTTCCCAATCCTAAATGGAGTTGAGTCACATGCATTTGTGGTCCTAAGAGCAAGAGTTGTTTTCTGGTAAGAACAGTCACTATTGTGCTCCCATTTCCATACACAGTGCTGATAGCACTCGCGTGTGTTCCCAGCAAGTACAGTGTATTGGACTGAAGAGGATCTACTCTTCTTGTCAATTTCCTAAGCAGAATTGAACTAGATATGGCCGTGTGTGCAGGAAGCACAGTTCTTTTGTTCTGAGCAAGCTCTCTGTTCTGGCCCTATAGGAAACACTGTGGAGTAGAAGAGTGCTCTTTTCTCAAAAGCAGAGTATGTTTCCTGTAAGGCGAGCTAGCGTTTGTTTCCCAGTCCTAAATGGAGTTGAATCACATGCATTTTCTGGTCCTACGAGCAAGAGTTGTTTTTTGGTAAGAAGAGTCACTATTGCACTCCCATTGTCATACACAGGGCAAATAGCACTGGTGTCTGTTCCCAGCATGTACAGTGTATTGGACTGAAGAGGATCTACTGTTCTTGTCAGTTTCCTAAGCAGAATCGAACTACATATGGCCGTGGGTGTAGGAAGCACAGTTCTTTTGTTCTGAGCAACCTCACTGTTCTGGCCCTATAGGAAACACAATAGAGTAGAAGAGTGCTCTTTTCTCAAAAGCAGAGTATGTTTCCTGTAAGGCGAGCTAGTGTTTGTTTCCCAGTCCTAAATGGAGTTGAATCACATGCATTTCTGGTCCTACGAGCAAGAGTTGTTTTCTGGTAAAAAGAGTCACTATTGCGCTTCCATTGCCATACACAGTGCAAATAGCATTGGCGTCTCTTACCAGCAAGTACAGTGTATTGGACTGAAGAGGAGCTACTGTTCTTGTCAGTTTCCTAAGCAGAGTTGAACTAGATATGGCCCGTGTGTGTAGGAAGCACATTTCTTTTTTTCTGAGCAACCTCACTGTTTGGACCCCATAGGAAACACAGTAGAGTAGAAGAGTGCTCTTTTCTCAAAAGCAGAGTGTGTTTCTTGTAAGGCGAGCCAGCGTTTGTTTCCCAGTCCTAAATGGAGTTGAATCCCATGCAGTTTCTGGTCCTACGACCAAGAGTTGTTTTCTGGTAAGAAGAGTCACTATTGTGCTCCCATTGCCATATACAGTGCAAATAGCACTTGCGTCTGTACTAAGCAAGTACAGTGTATTGACTGAAGAGGAGCTACTGTTCTTGTCAGTTTCCTAAGCAGAGTTGAACTAGATATGGCCCGTGTGTGTAGGAAGCACAGTTCTTTTGTTCTGAGCAAGCTCACTGTTCGGACCCCATAGGAAACACAGTGGAGTTGAAGAGTGCTCTTTTCTCAAAAGCAGAGTGTGTTTCTTGCAATGCGAGCTGTTGTTTGTTTCCCAGTCAGAAATGGAGTTGAATCCCATGCAGTTTCTGGTCCTACGAGCAAGAGATGTTTTCTGGTAAGGAAAGTCACTGAAGCGCTCCCATTGCCATACACAGTGCAAATAGCACTCGCATCTGTTCCCAGCAAGTACAGAGTATTGGACTGAAGAGGATGTACTGTTCTTGTCAGTTTCCTAAGCAGAATTGAACTAGATATGGCCGTGTGTGTAGGAAGCACAGTTCTTTTGTTTGAACAAGCTCACTGTTCGGACCCCATAGGAAACACAGTAGAGTAGAAGAGTGCTCTTTTTTCAAAAGCAGCGTGTGTTTCCTGTAAGGCGAGCTATTATTTGTTTCCCAGTCCTATATGGAGTTGAGTCACATGCAGTTTCTGGTCCTATGAGCAAGAGTTGTTTTCTGGTAGGAAGAGTCACTATTGTGTTCCCATTGTCATACACAGAGCAAATAGCCCTGGTGTCGGTTCCCAGCATGTACAGTGTATTGGACTGAAGAGGATCTACGGTTCTTGTCAGTTTCCTAAGCAGAATTGTACTAGATATGGCCATGTGCGTAGGAAGCACAGTTCTTTTGTTCTGAGCAAGCTCACTGTTCGGACCCCATAAAAAAGACAGTAGAGTAGGAGTGCTCTTTTCTCAAAAGCAGAGTGTGTTTCTTGTAAGGCGAGCTAGCGTTTGTTTCCCAGTCCTAAATGAAGTTGAATCACATGCAGTTTCTGGTCCTAGGACGAAGAGTTGTTTTCTGGTAAGGAAAGTCACTATTGCGCTCCCTTTGCCATACACAGTGCAAATAGCACTCGCGTGTGTTCCCATCAAGTACAGTGTATTGGACTGAAGAGGATCTTCTGTTCTTGCCAGTTTCCTAAGCAGAGTTGAACTAGATATGGCCCGTGTGTGTAGGAAGCACAGTTCTTTTGTTCTGAGCAAGCTTACTGTTTGGACCCCATAGGAAACACAGTAGAGTAGTAGAGTGCTCTTTTCTCCAAAGCAGAGTGTGTTTCTTGTAAGGCGAGCTAGCGTTTGTTTCCCAGTCCTAAATGGAGTTGAATCACATGCAGTTTCTGGTCCTACAAGCAAGAGTTGTTTTCTGGTAAGAAGAATCACTATTGCGCTCCCATTGTCATACACAGGGCAAATAGCACTGGCATCTGTTCCCAGCATGTACAGTGTATTGGACTGAAGAGGATCTACTGTTCTTGTCAGTTTCCTAAGCAGAGTTGAACTAGATATGGCCCGTGTGTGTAGGAAGCACAGTTCTTTTGTTCTGAGCAAGCTCACTGTTCGGACCCTATAGGAAACACAGTAGAGTAGAAGAGTGCTCTTTTCTCAAAAGCAGAGTGTGTTTCTTGTAAGGCGAGCTAGCGTTTGTTTTCCAGTCCTAAATGGAGTTGAATCCCACGCATTTTGTGGTCCTACAAGCAAGAGTTGTTTTCTGGTAAGAAGAGTCACTATTGTGCTCCCATTGCCATACACAGTGCAAATAGCACTCGGTTCTGTTCCCAGCAAGTCCAGTGTATTGGACTGAAGAGGAGCTACTGTTCTTGTCAGTTACGTAAGAAGAGTTGAACTAGATATGGCCCGTGTGTGTAGGAAGCACAGTTCTTTTGTTCTGAGCAAGTGCACTGTTCTTTCCCTATAGGAAACACAGTAGAGTAGAAGAGAGCTCTTTTCTCAAAAACAGAGTGTGTTTCTTGTAATGCGAGCTAGGGTTTGTTTCCCAGTCCTAAATGGATTTGAATCACATGCAGTTTCTGGTCCAACGACCAAGAGTTGTTTTCTGGTAAGAAGAGTCACTATTGTGCTCCCATTGTCATTCACAGGGCAAATAGCATTGGCGTCTGTTCCCAAAATGTACAGTGTATTGGACTGAAGAGGATCTACTGGTCTTGTCAGTTTCCTAAGCAGAATTGAACTAGATATGGCCGTGTTTGTAGGAAGCACAGTTCTTTTGTTCTGAGCAAGTTCACTGTTCAGACCCCATAGAAAACACAGTAGAGTAGAAGAGTGCTCTTTTCTCAAAAGCAGAGTGCTTTTCTTGTAAGGCGAGCTAGCGTTTGTTTCCCAATCCTAAATGGAGTTGAGTCACATGCATTTGTGGTCCTAAGAGCAAGAGTTGTTTTCTGGTAAGAACAGTCACTATTGTGCTCCCATTTCCATACACAGTGCTGATAGCACTCGCGTGTGTTCCCAGCAAGTACAGTGTATTGGACTGAAGAGGATCTACTCTTCTTGTCAATTTCCTAAGCAGAATTGAACTAGATATGGCCGTGTGTGCAGGAAGCACAGTTCTTTTGTTCTGAGCAAGCTCTCTGTTCTGGCCCTATAGGAAACACTGTGGAGTAGAAGAGTGCTCTTTTCTCAAAAGCAGAGTATGTTTCCTGTAAGGCGAGCTAGCGTTTGTTTCCCAGTCCTAAATGGAGTTGAATCACATGCATTTTCTGGTCCTACGAGCAAGAGTTGTTTTCTGGTAAGAAGAGTCACTATTGCACTCCCATTGTCATACACAGGGCAAATAGCACTGGTGTCTGTTCCCAGCATGTACAGTGTATTGGACTGAAGAGGATCTACTGTTCTTGTCAGTTTCCTAAGCAGAATCGAACTACATATGGCCGTGGGTGTAGGAAGCACAGTTCTTTTGTTCTGAGCAACCTCACTGTTCTGGCCCTATAGGAAACACAATAGAGTAGAAGAGTGCTCTTTTCTCAAAAGCAGAGTATGTTTCCTGTAAGGCGAGCTAGTGTTTGTTTCCCAGTCCTAAATGGAGTTGAATCACATGCATTTCTGGTCCTACGAGCAAGAGTTGTTTTCTGGTAAAAAGAGTCACTATTGCGCTTCCATTGCCATACACAGTGCAAATAGCATTGGCGTCTCTTACCAGCAAGTACAGTGTATTGGACTGAAGAGGAGCTACTGTTCTTGTCAGTTTCCTAAGCAGAGTTGAACTAGATATGGCCCGTGTGTGTAGGAAGCACATTTCTTTTTTTCTGAGCAACCTCACTGTTTGGACCCCATAGGAAACACAGTAGAGTAGAAGAGTGCTCTTTTCTCAAAAGCAGAGTGTGTTTCTTGTAAGGCGAGCCAGCGTTTGTTTCCCAGTCCTAAATGGAGTTGAATCCCATGCAGTTTCTGGTCCTACGACCAAGAGTTGTTTTCTGGTAAGAAGAGTCACTATTGTGCTCCCATTGCCATATACAGTGCAAATAGCACTTGCGTCTGTACTAAGCAAGTACAGTGTATTGACTGAAGAGGAGCTACTGTTCTTGTCAGTTTCCTAAGCAGAGTTGAACTAGATATGGCCCGTGTGTGTAGGAAGCACAGTTCTTTTGTTCTGAGCAAGCTCACTGTTCGGACCCCATAGGAAACACAGTGGAGTTGAAGAGTGCTCTTTTCTCAAAAGCAGAGTGTGTTTCTTGCAATGCGAGCTGTTGTTTGTTTCCCAGTCAGAAATGGAGTTGAATCCCATGCAGTTTCTGGTCCTATGAGCAAGAGATGTTTTCTGGTAAGGAAAGTCACTGAAGCGCTCCCATTGCCATACACAGTGCAAATAGCACTCGCATCTGTTCCCAGCAAGTACAGAGTATTGGACTGAAGAGGATGTACTGTTCTTGTCAGTTTCCTAAGCAGAATTGAACTAGATATGGCCGTGTGTGTAGGAAGCACAGTTCTTTTGTTTGAACAAGCTCACTGTTCGGACCCCATAGGAAACACAGTAGAGTAGAAGAGTGCTCTTTTTTCAAAAGCAGCGTGTGTTTCCTGTAAGGCGAGCTATTATTTGTTTCCCAGTCCTATATGGAGTTGAGTCACATGCAGTTTCTGGTCCTATGAGCAAGAGTTGTTTTCTGGTAGGAAGAGTCACTATTGTGTTCCCATTGTCATACACAGAGCAAATAGCCCTGGTGTCGGTTCCCAGCATGTACAGTGTATTGGACTGAAGAGGATCTACGGTTCTTGTCAGTTTCCTAAGCAGAATTGTACTAGATATGGCCATGTGCGTAGGAAGCACAGTTCTTTTGTTCTGAGCAAGCTCACTGTTCGGACCCCATAAAAAAGACAGTAGAGTAGGAGTGCTCTTTTCTCAAAAGCAGAGTGTGTTTCTTGTAAGGCGAGCTAGCGTTTGTTTCCCAGTCCTAAATGAAGTTGAATCACATGCAGTTTCTGGTCCTAGGACGAAGAGTTGTTTTCTGGTAAGGAAAGTCACTATTGCGCTCCCTTTGCCATACACAGTGCAAATAGCACTCGCGTGTGTTCCCATCAAGTACAGTGTATTGGACTGAAGAGGATCTTCTGTTCTTGCCAGTTTCCTAAGCAGAGTTGAACTAGATATGGCCCGTGTGTGTAGGAAGCACAGTTCTTTTGTTCTGAGCAAGCTTACTGTTTGGACCCCATAGGAAACACAGTAGAGTAGTAGAGTGCTCTTTTCTCCAAAGCAGAGTGTGTTTCTTGTAAGGCGAGCTAGCGTTTGTTTCCCAGTCCTAAATGGAGTTGAATCACATGCAGTTTCTGGTCCTACAAGCAAGAGTTGTTTTCTGGTAAGAAGAATCACTATTGCGCTCCCATTGTCATACACAGGGCAAATAGCACTGGCATCTGTTCCCAGCATGTACAGTGTATTGGACTGAAGAGGATCTACTGTTCTTGTCAGTTTCCTAAGCAGAGTTGAACTAGATATGGCCCGTGTGTGTAGGAAGCACAGTTCTTTTGTTCTGAGCAAGCTCACTGTTCGGACCCTATAGGAAACACAGTAGAGTAGAAGAGTGCTCTTTTCTCAAAAGCAGAGTGTGTTTCTTGTAAGGCGAGCTAGCGTTTGTTTTCCAGTCCTAAATGGAGTTGAATCCCACGCATTTTGTGGTCCTACAAGCAAGAGTTGTTTTCTGGTAAGAAGAGTCACTATTGTGCTCCATTGCCATACACAGTGCAAATAGCACTCGGTTCTGTTCCCAGCAAGTCCAGTGTATTGGACTGAAGAGGAGCTACTGTTCTTGTCAGTTACGTAAGAAGAGTTGAACTAGATATGGCCCGTGTGTGTAGGAAGCACAGTTCTTTTGTTCTGAGCAAGTGCACTGTTCTTTCCCTATAGGAAACACAGTAGAGTAGAAGAGAGCTCTTTTCTCAAAAACAGAGTGTGTTTCTTGTAATGCGAGCTAGGGTTTGTTTCCCAGTCCTAAATGGATTTGAATCCCATGCAGTTTCTGGTCCAACGACCAAGAGTTGTTTTCTGGTAAGAAGAGTCACTATTGTGCTCCCTTTGTCATTCACAGGGCAAATAGCATTGGCGTCTGTTCCCAAAATGTACAGTGTATTGGACTGAAGAGGATCTACTGGTCTTGTCAGTTTCCTAAGCAGAATTGAACTAGATATGGCCGTGTTTGTAGGAAGCACAGTTCTTTTGTTCTGAGCAAGTTCACTGTTCAGACCCCATAGAAAACACAGTAGAGTAGAAGAGTGCTCTTTTCTCAAAAGCAGAGTGCGTTTCTTGTAAGGCGAGCTAGCGTTTGTTTCCCAATCCTAAATGGAGTTGAGTCACATGCATTTGTGGTCCTAAGAGCAAGAGTTGTTTTCTGGTAAGAACAGTCACTATTGTGCTCCCATTTCCATACACAGTGCTGATAGCACTCGCGTGTGTTCCCAGCAAGTACAGTGTATTGGACTGAAGAGGATCTACTCTTCTTGTCAATTTCCTAAGCAGAATTGAACTAGATATGGCCGTGTGTGCAGGAAGCACAGTTCTTTTGTTCTGAGCAAGCTCTCTGTTCTGGCCCTATAGGAAACACTGTGGAGTAGAAGAGTGCTCTTTTCTCAAAAGCAGAGTATGTTTCCTGTAAGGCGAGCTAGCGTTTGTTTCCCAGTCCTAAATGGAGTTGAATCACATGCATTTTCTGGTCCTACGAGCAAGAGTTGTTTTTTGGTAAGAAGAGTCACTATTGCACTCCCATTGTCATACACAGGGCAAATAGCACTGGTGTCTGTTCCCAGCATGTACAGTGTATTGGACTGAAGAGGATCTACTGTTCTTGTCAGTTTCCTAAGCAGAATCGAACTACATATGGCCGTGGGTGTAGGAAGCACAGTTCTTTTGTTCTGAGCAACCTCACTGTTCTGGCCCTATAGGAAACACAATAGAGTAGAAGAGTGCTCTTTTCTCAAAAGCAGAGTATGTTTCCTGTAAGGCGAGCTAGTGTTTGTTTCCCAGTCCTAAATGGAGTTGAATCACATGCATTTCTGGTCCTACGAGCAAGAGTTGTTTTCTGGTAAAAAGAGTCACTATTGCGCTTCCATTGCCATACACAGTGCAAATAGCATTGGCGTCTCTT